>NC_056729.1:977935594-977995594 GCF_019279795.1 Protopterus annectens
CATGACATATGTACCAAGGTTGACAGAGTTGTGGTTAGAGGCACAGACACAGGGCCAATAGTTACATGTTGCTGTGATAACCTCATAAATTTACATAGGGTTTGCTATGACATATGTCGTATGAGGGATATGAAGTCAGTAACTCTCATGGCTGTCACCATGTACTGACTGCAGCCCTCAGACTATGCTTCTGCATTTCTAAGATAGGCAATATGTGAGTAAAAAAAGACACATAAGGCTCCAAACACTGGCCAGTCTGCAGATAACCCTACAGGTGGTTGTGTCCCCAAGCACATAACACTGTCATGACAGGTATTAAATCATGTAGACCAGCCATATCCACGCAAACCCTGTTAAACCAGCATTACTCCAAATACAGAAGAGCATAACTTACATTCTGTAGTCATGTCTGGAACATCCCCCTACTGTTTATTGGCCTGCCTCCACAGTGTATGTTGTAAGAGGTATGTCCAACTCCCCTCTGTGATGCTGTTTGTCAAACACCCACATGAAGTCCTGCTCACAGTGAAGGAAAAGGCCAACACTCACATGAAGTGCTTAGTTATAGGAGTGTATTTCCATGCAATTGGCTATGGGAATGTTACCACAGCTGTTCCTCATGCAATCAGCTAGTGGGGGACTGCAATTTGTGCATAGGCCATCAGCTGATTTTAAGCATCACTTACAAAACACAAGCTGCAGCTTAAGCAAAGTAGTTGTACTTTTCCACATCCAACAGGGAGGGAGTGAGAGAGAGACAGACAGAGACAAAGTAAGACAGGGAGGGAGTAGGAGAGTAAAAGGTAAGCATGTTTGTGTCACACACTTACCAGTACAGGGTTTCAAACCCCTACCTGACTATGCATTGTGATTACATGTCTATGCAGCTATTGCACAGACCACAGAGCTTACATGTTGGGGAGCTGTCCAAAGGTATATTTGACAGTGAGTGACATCGGCAACAGTGATAAAGGTGGGATATGGTAGCTGTAGTACATGTGCCTGTCCACAAGAACAGGTGTCAAGTTCGACACAGCCACACTCTCACGGGAACTCATACACATTATCAAGGTTTGCAGGGTCAGGATTAGACCTCCTAACTAGCTAGGTTGCCACAATATAGTAATACGCAGATATCACATGCACCACAGAGGTTATCAGGCTGATATATGGGCAAAGGGTATGTCAAGGTGACATCAGAAGGCATGCTTCAGTAGGCCAATGGGAGGTGTAGTGAGTGTGCATGGTGTCCAAATCATTATATTCCACACACACAGACACAGGTTTGCCAGTACTGACATGCATGGGTGCATTGCTTCACTGGTGTGTACTGTGCCAGAAGGCTGTACAAGGCTAGGTAAAGGGTATATCTTGGCATCAGGCCGCATGTCAATGGTCTGCAGTGTAGCTCAGGGGTGTAGTGTCTGGATTGGCCCACACAGGTGGGTATTTTATTCACCATCCACTCATCTGGGTTTCTATTGTGGGTGGCCAGTGCTGTGCAATGCTTGCCATGTATGTGGTCTATATTCCATAACATGGATGGTGTCTGGGATGTGCACACATCTAACACGCATGTTCTGTGACATGTGGAAGTGTACCTGGGATGTCCGGGGCATGTTGTGTAGATAGATTGTTAACATCAGATGTGCCATTCCAGACCTCATGTGGTGAGAACTGGCAATGGACACCAGGTTGACCCTGCAACTACATCAACAGGATGATACAGGTATTCACTGGTGTCAGTAGCATCTGTCCATACAGGGTATGTGTGTACGGCATGATATGTCCTTTTTGGGTTACATTTGCTGGCTCTACAGTTGTTGCAGATGTCTAGTGGGGAACATAGCAAAGGAGCACTGTATGCAGTGATTTGCCTATTGTAGGGATGGGACAGGGTGCCATGTCATCTGTAGTCCACTGCAAGCACACCATGGTTACTATCTGTGGGCAATAGTGGTTGTTGCCTAGCTGAGTGTGTTTGTGTATGAGACATGGGTGGAGAGTGCTCTCTGGGTAATACGAGGGTTGCCTATATTGTTCCCCAAGCCATGTGATGTGGGGTATGAATTATCTACCCCAGCCTATCTGCTGTTTGACATCTGTTATCCTTGTAAGGTGGACATTGTGACATATAATAGACCCACTATATAAGAAATTTGCCACACCCGCTCCGCAATGAGTCCTGTTATTACACACTCACAGCTACCTCCATACAGGATACTTATGACAAATGCACACACACACCAGTTCTCACAGTTGCCATGTCTGGGATTAGAACTTCTACTTAACTAGTATATCACACTACAGCATTATGCAGTTATAGCACATGCCACGGAGTTTATTGGGCTAGTCCTTCCCCAAAGGTGTATATCAAAGTGAATGACATCAGCAGGCTTGCCAAAGTAGGGCAATGGAAGTTGTAGTGACTGTAAATGGCCTCAAAAGCATTGATCCCTACACAGACAAACACACACACAAAGCTTTACAGTTGCCATGTCTGATATTAGAACTCCTACCTAATTAGTACACCACACTACAACATTATGCAGTTATAGCACATGCCATAGAGCTTACTGGGTTACTCCTTTCCCAAAGGTGTATATCAAAGTGAATGATATCAGCAGGCTTGCCAAAGTAGGCCAATGGAAGTTGTAGTGACTGTGAATGGCCTCAAAAGCATTGATCCCTACACAGACAAACATACACGCAAAGTTATATATTTGCTATGTCTGAGATTAGAACTCCTACCTAACTAGTACATCACACTACAGCATTACACAGTTATAGCACATGCCATGGAGCTTACTGGGCTACTATTTTCCCAAAGGTGTATTTCAAAGTGAATGACAGCAGGCTTGCCAATGTTGGGCAATGGAAAGTGTAGGTCATTTGTTCATAGGTTGGTACTAGGCTATCTGCCCTAGGGCCTATACATGCCTAGTTATGACAATTCCCTGGCTATGTCTTCCCACAATATTTACTTCCCTGGACCCCTGTCTAGTAGGGGAACTGAAATGATCACCAGGGTCAATTACCTATCTCCCATTCAATCATCAAGGCTCCTTCTGAAGAGGGCCAAAGAGGCATGCCATGTATGGGCAGTCTATTCCAGAGTTTGGGGAGCCTTTGGGTCAGGAACACATCCCTCCAGCATGTATTGTTCATTGTGATGACAAGGTTTGGATCCCTGGACTGTGCGGCTGTAAGGAATTTGGATTTCTTTAAGTGTAGAATTTCCAACAGCTCTGGGTTTGACATGGCATGTTAAGCAGAGATTGCCTCTGAGTACATGATATGTGACAGAGTATAGCTGGATGATTTTCAGATGGTCAGCATAAGGCATTTGGTTTAGGCCTGTGATTCTTTTAGTGAGGTATGTCTGCAGTCTCTCTAGTTGTTGCAGATGTGTTGTGAGGTACATACCTAACAGGCTGTTGTAGTTTGTACTGGGTCTACTGAGAGATGACAACAGTGGGACAATGGCCTCCTTTTTCCTGGATGTAAAGCCCTTAGTGATGAGGTGTGCCACATACGTGGATTTTCTGACTGTTGTGGTGATGTGGTTATCAAAGGTGAGACCACTATCCACCTGTGTCCCTAAGTCTCTTATCAGAATTTAGGTGTTTAGTGTACTGCCACCTATGTGGTACTTCACAGGTATATATCCCTTCCCAAAGGGGATAACTACACATTTATTGACACTGAGCTTGAGGCCATGGCTCAGGCACCAAGCATCTCTTTCTGTAAGGCCCTACTGTAGAATATCCACATCATGTAGGGATTCAATATTGGCTCCCAGTGTGCAGTCATCTGCAACATTTGTTAGCCAGAGTCCCTTAGTGTTGGCCTGTACTTCAGAGCAATAGATGCCAAACAAGAGCGGTCTCAGGACTGAACCCTGAGGTACTCCAACTGTCACTTGTCTGGGGCTGGAGTTGGTGTCACCTACTTTTGCAGTTTGGTTTATGTCAGTACAGCAGTTGGTAGCCCAACAGGTGGTGTAGGGATTAATGGCCAGCTTGATACATTTATCTATGATTCCAGACAGGGGGATGGTGTTGAAGGCCTTGGCGAGGTCTGAATAGGCTGTGTGAACCGCCTTATCCTCATCCACAGCTCTGGAGACTGATTCAAAGATGTCAATCAGGTTCAGGAGACATGATCGGCCCTTTACAAACCTAACCTGGGTGGGGTCTAGTGTTTTCAGGTTGCCAATATCTTTGTTGATAAGTTCCATGATAATACATTCCATGGCCTTGCAGATCAGGCACGTCATACTGCTGGGGCTGTACTTCCCAGGATCCAAGGTGGATCCCCCCTTGTGGACTGGATTAACTGTAGCTGGGCACCACACAGTGGGCACAGAGCCTGAGGTGTGGCTATGATTAGACATGGCACGTAGGTGAGGTGGCAGTTCATTTTGTAGTTCATATAGTACACAGCCCAGGATGTTGACTGGTCCCATGGATGCTGTTTTCGTAGCTCTGGAGAGTGTGGTTTTTACATGTGTGGCTGTTATTACCAGAATCTGGCAATCTTTCAGTGTTGAGATGGGCCCTTTCGGAGTGGGAGGGGGTGCAGCTGGCACTGAATCGATCTGCCAGGATATAGACAATATCCTTGGGAGCAGTATATTTAATATCATCATGTTGTAGCTCAGAGCAGATCTGAGCATTGCTATTTAGATTTCTGACATAGCTATGGAACAGCTTGCAGTTCTCTTTGGCATCTTTGGCTATATTATGTTCATAACTAGCTTTGGAGGATGTTATGAGGGATCTCAGCTTCTTACTGAGGCTGGTAAGGGAGTATTTTGCAACTTGCAAATTCTCCCATTTCCGCAACAGTTTCTTCCTTTTGTTGTACAGTATGTTTATGGCAGGAGGCCACCACATTGGCTTCCTTTTCTTGGTGGGGAGCATCTTGGTTCTATATTGGATGGCACGATTCATGCACAAGTGGATGTGCTCATACAGTGCCTTCATGTAGGATTCAGCAGTTGACCTTTCAGTTCCTGTCTGCATGGGTGTCATGACATTAGTCATGTCTGACATGTGTAGCATGACATTGGTTTTGGAGATGTGGATTATGGAGGTTTCCTTTCTGGGCTGTGGGGGAGGGATGTGGATGTTAAGGGTGATTAGCTTATGGGCAGTCCTGACCACCAATGGGGTGGCCACAAGTGTGGAGCATTAATTTCCCATGTTGGTAATGACCAGGTCTAGGATATTTGAGCCCCTGGTGGGACTATGGGTTACTTGATCCAGGACATTGGGAATTATGACTTCCAAGAACCGTTGGGCACAAGTGTTGGCACACAAGTAGTTTTCCCAGTTAATGACTGGGTAGTGTAAGTCACCCAGTATTAGGATGTTTAGTTGTGTCATAATATTTCCCAGTATGTTTCAAAAGTGTAGTGGGAATCATGGGGCATGGTGGGGGATTTGTAGCAAGCTATACAATTTGTATTGCAGTCTTACCTAGTGTTAGTTGCACTGGGGGTATTTCAGATGCATTCTGTTGGGCAAGTAGCCTGGTGGTGTGAATATCCTTGGTGAATATGGACACACCTCCACCTTTAGTGTTTTGGACCTGGTTTGGTGGCCAACAGGTGTGATGAGAGCCATACAAGGTATTGCAGGGGTGCTCTCTGGAGCCTTAGATCAGGTCTCTGTTACTGCACAGATATCAATGTTCTCCATTTTTAGGAGTTTCTAGTGACTGTGAATGGCCACAAGAACATTGATCCCTACACACACAAACCCAAAAACACACACACACGCACACACACACACACACACACACACACACACACACACACACACACACACACACACACACACACACACACACACACACACACACACACACACACACACACACACACACACAAAGTTCTACAGTTGCCATGTCTGGGAATAGAATTCTTACCTAACTAGTACATCACACTACAGCATTAAGCAATTATAGCATGTGCTGCAGAGCTTACAGGGCTATTCCTTTCCCAATGACATCAGCAGGCTTGCCAAAGTAGGGCACTGGAAATTGTAGTGAGTGTGAAAGGCCTCAAAAGAACTGATCCCTACACAGACAAAGACACACACACACACACACACACACACACACACACACACACACACACACACACACACACACACACACATGTGTGTGTGGGATTAGAACGCCTACCTTACTAGGACATCACACTATAGCATTATGCAGTTATAGCACACACCACATAGCTTATAGGGCTACTTCTTCAGCAAAGGTGTATTTCAAGGTGAAGACATCAGCAGGCTTGCCATAGTAGGACAATGTGGGGTGCAGTGTGTGTGCATGGGCCATAACCCATTCATCTGGAGGCAGACACACAACATTCATGCACACACAGGTTTATATTTCACACGAACATGTATACAACTGCTGGATGAATACTGAATTGTACAGCTATGTTACACAGTTATCACAAGCACCACAGACACTCTAGTGCTGAGGAATACCAGAGGCAAATGTCTACAGTGATTGACATTTGCACATCATATGGTTTTAGCCAATTGGATGAGTGCTGGGTGGAACAGGCCTCATGATGGGAGGCTCTTTGTCACTGTCTGTCACTCTCTTCCACACATCTATGTATTTGTAATTTTGGCCTATTATAGTGTGTTGTCCTTGGATATATATGTGTGTATTCCTATCCAATGTGTGTGCAAAGCATGACTGGTGGGCAATGAGGAGTTTGTGCACAGACATCTTTGACTGTCAGATATGTATAGTCCACTGTTGTTGCCAGACAAGGGGCTTCAGGTGTTAGAGCATGCCCGGTATGACCTTTCAGTATTTTGTTGTCAGACATGGGCTTCGTTTCTCTAAGTGTGGGAGCATTCCCAGTGTGACCTTCTGTATTGAATGTGTGAATCCATTCCAGGTAGATTGTACTCCAGTGCAGGCTTTTGTGTTCTACACCTACAGCTAGCAACCTGTTTCTGGGGGATATATGGAAGATCAGTTGACAATATGGGGTCAAAATGGGCAAAGGATAGTGGGTTACTGTAGGTAATTGTGTCTGTGCTGCTTCTGCTACATGGTCTTGGTGTTAGCAGAGATATATAGACATATGTACTGTTTTACACTGTGATGTTTTATGTCATCAACTACTGTCAAGTATACATATTTGCTTGCAATAATTTCCTGGGGAACACAGGGTGAATGCAGCTGTGTCAAGTATTGTGGTCTGCAGCCTACATATTCTTGTACAGTCATGCCATTCTGGAGAGGAAGCTTCAGATACTTGCTGATGGGTCTGTGTAAATGATTTAGCACCTTGGTACAGTGGGAGCTGAGGATCCCATGCCTGTACATCCATCAACATAACTGTATGGCCATATCCTGCTGTGGCCATATCTCACAGCTGTACAGATTCACACAGGTTACCCAGAGGCAGGGGTCATATTTATGGACATTACCCCTTCACGTTGTGGTTTATCTGCAGGTTTGTAGCCACCCATTCCTGTGTTTGCAGGCAGGCATAGTATGTGCACATGGCTGAGTTTCAGACTTCACACACTCCATGCCGTCTATGCTCCTACCCCCTCTATTATTCTATCTACTTCCAAACATTATGCAAACATTATTTGATAAGTTCCCTATAGTTATCACTTCATCCCAGCAGTAATTTGGTGTTGGTCCACAGTTCATGCAGTAGAACATGGTGGACATGTTCCTTGGATTTGTCCACATGGCCTTGCATTTGGGTTCTGTGGACTGTATTATCTTGTTATTTGGGAGTCCATGATATAGCATACATTGGCAGTATGGGTGAGACACAGGCCTTTGGCAGAGGACTGTTGGGGATTTGGTAGTGATGCAGGCCAGCTGTACTAGGCCACTGCATTGTGTAACTCCTACAGTCCCAGACTGCAAGACACTATATTCTCCTGGGGTGACAGGGTAGGTGTGCAAGGTGTTAATCCCAATACTTTCTGTCATTATTGATCCAGTGGTGTGGATGCTGGCAGGTTGCTGCTTACAGGTAGGAACACACCTGCATAGGAGACCTCTTCTGCATGCTGCATTCTGTGACTATTGCCATACAGAGGTGGGGTCATATTGTACTGATTCCCAACAGCAGGGATAAGACCTGTGAGGTACCTGTGGGTGATGGTGGAGTGAGCTGGGTGTGTGTGTGCTATAGACACTACTTGCATATGACTCAGAGATATACATAGACATTCCATTTATGCTGGCTTGTGCAGGGACATCAGCAGTTTCTCAATACTTCATACGTGTGACCTTTGTGGTCTGCCAGTGTTTAGCCAGATGACATTGGTATTCCTTACTACAAACTCAACTAATGTGCTGCTAACCTGTATGCACAATTCCAAAGGTGTGTCAATTTGACAGTAACGTATTATACACTGTCTGTCTGGGGTACTTCCACCTGTGTACTGTTTGTATGTCTCCACCCACATTCATGCCATGTGCATCCTTCAGATGGTGACAAATATTACATCCAAACATTTACTAGGGCTTACTGCTGGAATGTGTTTTGCTGGGATGCATTGTGTTTGGCACTGCAGTTGTGAGAACTTGGCCCTGTCATTGGCAGTACTGGCCAATGGCCACCAGGACAAACCTCACCATACCTAAATGCTGACTACTCTCACACAATATACAACACACACCAACCTAACACATGCAGCCCTGCATATTGTACACATCCTACAATCTATCCTGCTACTTTGGCTGGCTCAGGTAATCTGTGCTCCACTGTTATTATACCTACACATACATGTTACTACATTTCTACATAGGATTGTGGGGGGGGGGGGCACACCTGACAACTATACACATTTCAACTCGAGTAACACAATTTAACTTAGAAAACACAAAAAGTGCAACACCTACGGAAATGGTAGAATCTCCAAATAAACTTGTAAAAGTCACCAAGTCAGTCGAAGCAAATGAAAGCCAAGAAACACTTTAATGAACTTTAAGCGCTTTTCGTCTACTGAATCAGTAGACTTCTTCAGAAGTTATAAAAACAAGGTCTAAACAATCCACATTTATAGCTCTGTGTTACAAACAATTATACAAGATAAAAAGTTACTAATCAGCTCTTAAAGTAACACACTGAAAAAACCGACAACTGGAACATGTAAAAAGTAAAAGGGACAATGGTTTGAACAATACACCCTATACACTAACTTCTCATAAAAAGTATAATATAGTAAAAAGTAGTAAAAAGTGTAATAAAAGGATTTTAATTATAAAAACAGGTTTTAGCTTTACTCTAAACCTAGGAATTAACTTGTCTAACTAACTAAGTGGGCTATGCTGTTTAATAATCACTTTAAATCCAGAGGGTAAGCCTTGATTTAGTGCAACATTTACCTTCTTAAACTTTTTAATTTCAGTATACAACTAATTGAACATTGGTCATTTAGACCGGGAAATACATAAGAATTCAGTTTAATTTGCCAAAAAAGCTCTCTTTCTTCAAGTTTTGATAAATTATTAGTAAAAATGAAAAAGTTACAACTAGAAATTAATTACTTTAATGAGTGTTTGTCTTGTAATGTGATACCTAAGGGGCTGAGATACCACCAGTTTCCAACTGGATTAGTTCCTAATTCTGATTTTCACAATGAATTATTGCTACTATTTGAACGGAATGGTGCAGACCTGTTGAGACTGATGATTAAACATTACACTACTTGGGTTAATGACCTAAGTAAAGAGATTATTCTCTTGGACTCTTCTATTAAAACTAATGTCGAATTTGATAGGTACAAATTCGATTATGAAAGAACATTTAAGAGTGTTGATCAGTACTTAGGGAAATTGAGATTGAATAAAATTAAAAAATTACAACGTGATTGTTCTGCTTATGAAAATGGGACTGCATACCCACCACCTCCTTCTTCTCAAACATGGCAAAACCCTGTACTGGGGGATCATGACCAAGCAAAGGACTTGGCTAGTGATGATATTCCAGTTAATACTAATAGACCTAATGTGAGGTATCACAATGCTCCTAGAATGTCGTATTCTGATGTTACAACTGGAAATGTACCTGCTGTGAGAAGAAGTGAACGTTTGCAGAACCGGAACAAAAATAACACTCTAAATAGTCAACAACCACAACCTTACCAACAGAATCAGGTTTTTCACGAGGGACTTCGGCAAGGGGCTATACCAAAACAAAAGAACAATGTTTTTTACAACAGAATGAGAGGTCTAAAACAGAGGTGAACTGTTTAGTGTTACCATCTGACTGTTCGGTTGCAGAACTTTCACCTAATATTATAAGTCCCTTGACCGATGACTCTTTGACCCGAGCTGAACAACACTTTATGGTTAATGAAGAAAGTCGACAACATCAAACGAATTCAGTTTTTAAAGAGCCATTAGTTTATGCTGTGTCAAATACAGAAAGTGATGATGTTATCACTCACCATTTGGACAATATAGACATGATTGAACCACCGTTACATGATTACATTGTAATGGTGGATGTTGATTTATTAACAAGTCAAGAACCTACAATTGAAAAAGCTAAACCTATTATAAAGGTGAATTACACTGGGGATTTTAAAATTTATAATTTTTCTTCAGTGTCTATTCCCAATGAGTTGATTGAATTACTTGCTAAGGGTTACACCTATGTACCTAAAAACAACTTGGATTTGGTTAAAACAACGTTAGATATTAAACTGTTTTCCAGAAAATTAAACTTTAACCTAATGTTAGGTGGATATGAGGCAAACAGTATTAAACCTAACCCACTTCGAGTTGCTAGTACATTTAACCCTCCACTACACCCATTGATCCAACTATTTGAAACAATGTGTGAACTTGATCTGAGACATAACATTAAACACGTTACGAATTTTAATGTTAACAGTAAAGAGTGTGAACTGATAGAATTTGTTAGTTTACACAACTTGCGTGTTTGTAAACCAGACAAAGGGGGAGGGGCAGTTATTTTTGATCAGGAAGACTACTTAAATAGGATGAGCGATTTAGTCAACAATGTAGCGTACCAGGCCAGTTCAAGATCTGAGACTAATAGAGCTTATTCACTTATTAAGAGTAATATTGGGGATATGTTTACTGAGGGGAGGTTACAAGAGGAACAATATCACTATATGTTAATTTCATATCCAAGATACCCTAGGCTTTTTGGTACACCCAAAATCCATAAGGATATCTCTCATCCTCCTATGCGTCCTTTAGTAGACAGTCGTGGATCACCCACATACACCTGTGCGAAGGTTGTAGATACTATCCTCAAAAAATACCTAGCTGATGAAGAACATATTTGCAAGGATTCTTGGTCCTTTTTAGCCAAGATTAACACTCTGGACTTTGACATCGACTGTAATTTTTTAACGGTCGATGTCAAGGATCTCTACACTTGTATTCCACACTCTATAGCAACTGATTGGGTAGCTGCCACACTTAAAAACAAAAATGCTTCTGCAAATGAAATCTCCTTAGTGATTGAATTGTTGGAAATAATTTTATATAACAACTTTTTCACTTTGGGGGATAATTTCTATTTGCAGAAAGTGGGGGTAGCAATGGGCTCCCCATGTGGAGCAAGTGTGGCGAACACAGTGATGGCATATTGGGAAAAAGAATATGTGTTTAACAACAATTTATTGAAGGAGAAAATCCGCTTTTACACAAGATATTTGGACGACATATTTATACTCTTTGAAGGGGACGAGACAGTTGGTCACACTATAGTGGACACATTTAATTCCTCTACTGAATTTTTGGAATTCACCTCCACTTTTAGTACTAGTGCTGTGGCCTACTTGGATATTTGGTTAGAGAAGAAAGTAGACTTAAGAGCATACACCTCTACCATTCATAGAAAAGTGACGTATTCCAACTCGCTCTTACACTTCACAAGTTGTCACCCTAACTTTCAAAAGAAATCAGTAATTAAGGGACAACTTGTGAGGGCAGCTCGAATAGTTAGCCTGGACGCTGATTTTGAAGACGAGTGTGAACACCTTAAATCCATGTTTTCATCTAGGGGGTACCCCCTTATACTTCTTGAATCACTTATAGCAGAAGTAGCTCAGAAAAGACGTTTAGGGGTATTTAAACCCATATTGTGTATAAAACACACATCTGTACAGATTAGTGAAGAATGTAATGTGAGTGCCTGCTTTAATGTATCTAACCATGGGTCTTCAGACTCTACTGGTCTTAAGGAAGAGAATCATCCTAGACTTATTTTAACTTTTAACATGGATAGTTACATTATAGTTGACATCATTAAAAAGAACTGGGATATTTTTAAATCTAACTCACTGTTGTACAACAAATTGGGGAGCAGACCCGAAATTACATTTAGGAGAGGAAGAAATTTGAAAAATCTGATGGAAAAATCCCCAGTTAGATCTGCTAAAACTCCCGGTTCATTCAAATGTCAAAATTGTAACAGGTGTAGTAGTATTCTTGAAACTAATAAGTTTATTATTAATGGTAAAACTTTCAGTTTGAGACATAGGACAAATTGTAACTCCCGTATGGTAGTGTACTTAGCTATGTGCCAACAGTGCCCAGGGTTCTACGTAGGTAAGACCGAACGTAGACTCCAGGACCAATTCTGAACACCTTTACGCTATTAGGAGGAACAAATTAGAGAATGCGCTAGCTAAGCACATTTCTCTATTTAATGATCATAACTTTAAGTTTATAATAATAGACCAAATTACTGACAACTTTCAAGGAGCCCCCCTCCATTTGTTACTTGAAGAAAGAGAGCTTTTTTGGCAAATTAAACTGAATTCTTATGTATTTCCCGGTCTAAATGACCAATGTTCAATTAGTTGTATACTGAAATTAAAAAGTTTAAGAAGGTAAATGTTGCACTAAATCAAGGCTTACCCTCTGGATTTAAAGTGATTATTAAACAGCATAGCCCACTTAGTTAGTTAGACAAGTTAATTCCTAGGTTTAGAGTAAAGCTAAAACCTGTTTTTATAATTAAAATCCTTTTATTACACTTTTTACTACTTTTTACTATATTATACTTTTTATGAGAAGTTAGTGTATAGGGTGTATTGTTCAAACCATTGTCCCTTTTACTTTTTACATGTTCCAGTTGTCGTTTTTTTCAGCGTGTTACTTTAAGAGCTGATTAGTAACTTTTTATCTTGTATAATTGTTTGTAACACAGAGCTATAAATGTGGATTGTTTAGACCTTGTTTTTATAACTTCTGAAGAAGTCTACTGATTCAGTAGACGAAAAGCGCTTAAAGTTCATTAAAGTGTTTCTTGGCTTTCATTTGCTTCGACTGACTTGGTGACTTTTACAAGTTTATTTGGAGATTCTACCATTTCCGTAGGTGTTGCACTTTTTGTGTTTTCTAAATTATACACATTTGCTATGACTGTACTGGTATTTCAGGTAATCCATCTCATTCTATATTCTAACCTCTCAGGCAGATAAGAGGCATGTTAGTGTACTACAGTTCTTAGGTTTTATTGATCTACATTTCAGTTTCAGACTTCTTACCCTTCAGAACTAGGATCCCACTGACTGACCTGTTGTAGTCTGTCTGTGTAGGTCTGGAGGGGGCTGTTCTCCATAGCCATCAATCAGAGGTCTTAGCACAGCCTTTGTTTGTGTTTGTCTATGCCTGTCCTGCTGACTGAGACTGTTGTTGGGTATGTGAGCCTCCCTGAATGGCATGTGTGTGTCCTATGGACACGCATTTGGCCCACCTCATTTCCTGCAGTGAGTTTTGTCACCTTGTCTAGTACTGGCTACTATGGTGACACCAGTATTTGTTACAGATTTCATGCTGCCACTATAGGTGTCTATTATCTCCTGGCATCTCATTCAGTCACCCGATACCCTTGCATGCTCACATCCATACCATAGATACAAGTAACAATGCATACTACTCCATTCAGCAACTGATAGGGACAGTGACTTACCTTGTGGCTGTGCCAGTATTGAGGATGGTGCTGGAGGGCTGACTATGTTGGATGCACATAGTACACTCCTTATACATGGTTAAGCACAAGTAATGTCATGTTTGGCATCCCTTTTACTGTATGTGTGAGTCAGAGAAGTGTCATTCCCTGGGTTCCTACCATGTCAGTGTATGTCTTATGTGTTGCCTCTTTGCCAAGGCCTGGGCATAGTGGGCATGCCTCCTTCTGCCTACTGGGGCAGGCTCAGGTTGTTCCTCCTCCATGTCACACTGTGCCTGTGCAGGCCTTGGCAATGGTGGGGGGATGTGTGGCCCTGCCCCATACTGTTTCTGCTGCAGCTATTTCTGCAGGATCATATTGTGTTGCATGGCACATACAATGACAATTTGGATACATGTAGCTGGTGAGTACTACAAGGTTCTACCGGATATGTCAGGGCACTGGAACTATGACTTGAGCATCCCAAACGCATGCCCTATTATGATTCTGGTGTGGGCATGTGCCTCATTATGGAGTTCTTGTTCAGGTGTGTGTGCATTTCTGATGGGTGTCATCAGCCATGGCTCCAGTGCATAACCAGCATCCCCCATTAGGTGGCCATAAGACATGTCCCTATTGGCAAATCTCTGGTACAGCTGCTTCATATGCCAGATGTGGGAGTTGTGATAGCTTCCATGGTAGCCAGCACACACATTCTTTATAATGCCGTGTGCATTGCACACAACCTGGCAGTTGATTGAGGGGAAGCCCTTGCAGTTGATGTAGACCCTACCCCGCTCACTGGGTGGTGCTTTGATGTGTATGTGCGTGCTGTCTATAGCACCCACTACCTCAGGGTATTCTGCTATTTGGTGGAAGAGACACATATTGCTGGTCAATGCCTCACGGCTGTTGTGGAAATATACATGTTCACTGGCATGTGCTGACATGGCATCATACCCTGGATGCTGATGCCTGTGAGATTCCCATGATATCCCCAGTTGGCCTTCGGAGGGTACCTGTGGCTAGTATTCTTTGGCCTACATATACCTTGGTATCCACTGGGATGGGTTCCCCTCTGTTGGTTCTTTGTGTGAGCGGTGGCCGGCACAACTCAACAATTTGCTGTAGGAGGTCCCTGTCCACCCTATAGCGCTTCACTGTCTCTAGCTCATGTAGCCTCTGGTAGGTTAACCTGGGTCTGTACACTCTTTTCCTTCTCCTCTTTGTGGATTGGTCATCAGTATTCTCATTCTCACCACCCTCCACCTCTTCCACATGTTGATTTATGAGAGCTGCTGCAGCCCCTATCATTTTGTTGCTTTTGTTTGGTAAAACTTCCCCACTTGTGCACACCAGTGGTATAGAGATTGTGGAGAAAAAACAGAGGGAAAGATGTTTGCATAGTTTATAATAGTGTGCTGGGCTGAACTGGGCTGCTGCCTGTGTAATTGGCTGATTCTGATACATTTCACCTGTCAACTATGCTAGTTCTCCTTGAATACCTTCCTAGTGCTCTTTTCCCTTCCCATTGCCTTCCTGTTTAAGCCCAGGGGTGTGCCGTGCAAACACAGTGCTCAGATATTTATGGAGCTGCTATTTCTTAGGTTACTTTTCCCCCCTTTAAAACATGGTGCATGGCGTACACACCTACTTAGGCAATGTAAAGAGTGCTTGGCAGCTTCAGACACACCTCCTTGCTTAGCTCTGGTAAGCTAAGGGCAAACCCAAGCCACAGGGCTCCAATAAGCTTACAGTATGCCTGACACACCCCTCTATGATGTCAGCTAGTTCTTAGGGTTGCACCATGGTCTTCCTGCACCTACACAGTTGGGTGCAGGCTAGCCATGAGGGGGAATCTGGGATTCAGTATCATTCCCTTCATTTGCATAGGATTGTCTGCTAATGCCTAGTTGCAAGTCTGACATTGAGCCTTCCCCCTTAGCAACCACTATTCACTGGCCATGTTGTCTTCTGCCTGGCATTGAGTATAATGGCAACATTGTGATTTTGGATAGAATGCTTTTTTCAAGTTTTTTTTTTTTTATGTTTGGGCCGATCTCGTTTGCGTGACTCTGCCCTACACTTAAATGGCCCAAATCAGCTAAAAAAATAAATTTTTATTTTTTTTTTATTTTTGCAACTGTTTTCCATGCCAATGGCCATATATTTGGCCATTGGTATGCTTTACACATTATATACCCGCTTTATTTGGGGCTGTCATGGCTCCGTTTTGTAGCTTGCAGAAATGTACTCGGCTACTAACCGAGTACATTTCTTCAGACTACATTAGTCCTGCACGGCCGGCTGCCAGCTTCCTGGATTGAAAATTCACCTCATTTGCATGGTTTTCACCTGCAAATGGGGTAATTTGCAAACTGGAGCTGTATCCATGCAGGAATAGTGCAGGAGTGGTTGCGCACATCCTGGAAGCTTGTTCCTGAAGCTCTCTACGGTCATATTTCCTCCAGCAGCTCCTGCACTATTCCTGCATGCTGTGCAGAGCTTGCTGAATCCTGGAGTGTGTTAATTGTGTCTTGCACAGTATAACATTTTATGTGCAAATGAACCAATGCAGTATATGGGCTCAAACATACCCATAAATACTTAAAAAGTGAAAAATCCTGGGTATTTAGAAGCCATGTAAATATAACAATTTTATGTTCTTAATGTGTAATTTGCATATATGCCATGGGCCTCCACTCCAGAAGGTTTAGGTTATTACAGAGTAAGGACTCTAGCTTGGCTGGGTCTTTCTTTTAGTGTTTACATCATGCTTAGTCTGTGTGACCTTTTCTCTCTTTGGTTTATTTATATGGTTTTGAAAATAGGGAAGCTGTCAGAAAAATTTTGCAGAATATTTTAAGCCTGTTTTTTTTCTACATAATCATAATAGTATTACTGAAAATACTTATTATTATACTAAGGATACTTTTTTCTGAACAGTATTATTCTTATTCTCTTAATGAGAAAAAGGAGTATTTTTACAATATAAGGTATTTGCTTTAAAGTGGCTGTTTTATTTTACTGCTATTAATTAAAAAATAAGAAGGCATGAAACCCTAAACATTTGGGTAGCAAAACTGTGTCCAAATGTGGACGAAAACTTGTTAGTGATGTCCTTCATTCTGGACAAGGATATTGATTATTTAGAATGGTATACAATATAAGAAGCATTATACATTGCATTATAAAATTACAGCAAACAGCTTACATTTAATATGAGATTTATGAAATATCATGTATTACATGGCTTTGTCACTTAGAAATTCCTTTTCATCTGAAGAAATACTCTTCTGTGGTTTCATCCTCCACTTCATCATCAGCCTTTAATATTGTTAGTGGTCCTTATATATCAGTCCTGCAAACTGCAATCTTTGTACATATCCAGTGGGCAAGCTTAGCACAAACCACTTCTTAGAAATGCATTCCCTGAGTTTCTAATTGTCTTTCACATTATATGTACCCTGAGTGAATTATTATTATTTTTTTTAATCTTTAAAAGTGTTTTGCTTATACCCTTTGGCTCAGCAAAAACAATTGCTAATGGACTGAAGATGGACACCTGGATTCTGCAAGCCCTGCATGGTGTGCAGGACTAGTGCAGGAGCTCCAGCAGGCAATATGCCTGCTGTGCAATCCAGGAATAACCTGCAGGGACGTGCATGAGCATTCCTGCACTAGTCCTGCACAGACTCAGCCCCTATATGTAAATTACACCATTTGCAGGAGAAATCCATGCAAGTGAGGTGAATTTGCGATCCAGGAAGCTGGAAACCAGTCGTGCAGGACTAGTGTAATCTGCAGAAATGTAGTCTGCCAGTAACGGAGTACATTTCTGCAAATTACAAACTGAAGCCATCACAACTCCAAATAAAAGGTGGATATCATGTAGAAAGCATGCCAATGGCCAACTATAGGGCCATTGGCATGGAAATCATTTGCAAAAATAAAAAAAATCAACTCTTTTTTTTAGCCAATCTCTGTTGTTTAAGCATAGGGCAGCGGCACGCAAATGGGATCGGCCAAAAAATAGGAAAAAAAAAACATAAAATAAGCATTCTAACTAAAATCTCTATTTTGCCATTATATCCAATGGCAGGCAGAAGAGGACATGGCCAGTGAATAGTGGTTGCTAAGGGGGGAGCCTCAGTGGGGGACATGTAACTATGCATTAGCAGGCAATGCTATGCAAATGAGGGGAATGATACTGAATCCCAGATTTCCCCTGCATGCTAGTTAGCACCCAACAGTGTAAGAGCAGGAATAGCTTGGTGCAAGCCTAGGAGTTAGCTGACATCATAGGGAGGTGTGTCAAGCATACTGTAAGTGAAGTGGGTTTGTTTCTAGCTTAGCAGAGCTAAGCAAGGGGGTGTGTCTGAGGCTGCCTAGCACTCTGTATATTGCCTAAGTGGATGTGCGCGCCGTGCAGCGGGTTTTTAAAGGAAAAATAAAAAAGTAAACCAAGAAATAGCAGCTCTGTGCACATTTGAGCACTGTGTTTTCACGGCGTTCCCCCGGGCTTAAACAGGAAGGCAATGGGAAGGGAAAAAAGCAGTAGGAAGGTAATCTAGGAGAACTAGCATAGCTGGTAGGTGAAATGTATCAGAATCAGTCAATTACACTGGCAGAAAACCAGCCCAGCCCAGAACACTACTATAAACTATGCAAGCACCTTTCCCTCTGGTTTTTCCCACATACTCTACATCACTGGTGCATACAAGCGGGGATATTTTAACAAACAAAAACAACAGAAAGATAGGGGCTGCAGCAGCTATCAGACATCAACATGTGGAAGAGGCCGAGGGTGGTGAGGATGAGAATGCTGTCGATCAACCTACAGTGAGGAGATGGAGAAGGGTGTACAGACCCAGGGTAACCTACCAGGGACTACATGAGCTGGAGATAGTGGAGCACTATAGGGTGGACAGGGACCTCCTACAGCAAATTGTTGAGCTGTGCCAGCTACACCTGACATACAGAACTAACAGAGGGAAACCCATTCCAGTGGATATCAAGGTATGTGTATGCCTAGGAATACTAGACACAGGTACCTCCCAAATCCCAAATGGGGATATCATTGAGATCTCACAGGCATCAGCATCCAAAGTGTTCCACCAGTTCCTGGATGCCATGTCTGCGCATGCCGGTGAGCACGTATATTTCTTCAACACCCGTGAGGCATTGGCCAGCAATATGCGCCTCTTCCACCAAAGAGTAGAATACCCAGAGGTGGTGGGTGCTATAGGCTGCATGCACATATGCATCAAAGCACCACCCAGTGAGCAGGGTAGGGTCTATATCAACTGCAAGGGCTTCCCCTCCATCAACTGCCAGGTCATGTGTGATGCCCAGGAGATTATAATGAATGTGTGTGCTGGCTGCCCTGGAAGCTATCATGATTCCCACATCTGGCATGTGACACAGCTGTACCAGAGATTTGCCAATGGGGACATCCCTTGCGGACACATAGTGGGGGATGCTGGTTATGCACTGGAGCCGTGGCTGATGACACCCATCAGAAATGCACACACACCTGAACAAGAACACCATAATGAGGCACACGCACAGACCAGAATCATAATAGAGCATGTGCTTGGGATGCTCAAGTCATGGTTCCAGTGCATGGACACATCCGGTGGAGCCTTGCAGTACTCAACAGCTTCATGTACCCAAATTGTTATTGTATGTGCCATGCTACACAATATGATCCTGTGGAAACAGTTGCAGCAGGAACAGAACAGGGCAGGGCCACACAGCCCCCCACCAATGCCAAGGCCTGCACAGGCACAGAGTGACTCAGAGGAGAAACAACCTGAGCCTTCCCCAGTAGGCAAATAGAGGTGTGCCCAGTATGCCATGGCCTTGACAAAGAGGCAATGCATAGCACATACACTGACACAGTAGGGACCCAGGGAATGACACCTGTATGTGTAGGTATAATACCAGTGGAGTACAGATGCCCAGAGGTTGCCAAGGTGGTAGGATAGATTGTAGCATTTGTACAATATGCAGGTATGTGTGTGTCAGGTTGGTGTGTGTTTCATATTGTGTGAGAGTGGTCAATATGTATGCATGTTGAGGTATGAGCTGGTGGCCATTGCCCACTACTGCTGATGACAGGGCCAAGTCCTCACAACTGCAGTGCCAAAGACAATTCCCACCAGTATAACACATGCTAGCAGTAAGCCATTGTAAATGTATGGTGGTAATATGTGTCACCATCTGAAAGATTGACATGGCATGGCTGTTGGGCTAGATATACAAGCAGTACACAGGGGAAAGTACCCCAGACATATGGCATATAATGTGTAACTGTGAAATGGACACACCCTTGGAATTGTACATACAGTTATGCATCACATTATCTGGGCCTGTAGTAGGGAATACTGGTGTAGTCTGCTGGACACTTGCAAATCACAAAGGTGGTAGGACTGATGTATTGGAAAACAGCTGCTATACCTGCACATGCCACCATAACTGGAATTCCCCATCCATATCTGTGCATCAGATGCAAGTACTGTCCATAGCACACATAAGTTCATAGGTTCATAGGTTGGTACTGGGCTATCTGCCCAAAGGCATATATTAGCCCAGCCATGTTGTGTGGTACTCACCGCCCCTTTAGTAGTTCCCTAAACCCTTGTACTAGCAGCTAGTACCCTTGGCCCCTATCTAGTAGTGCTGTTGGTGTGATCCCCGGTGTGAACTTTCTGTTACCCATCCACTCATCAAGGTTCTTCTTGAAGAGTGATAGTGAGGGGCTCTGTCTTATGTAGAGCGGGACCCTAGTAAGGGAAGTCTCTGTGAAGGGAATCTATCCCTCCAGCATGTTCTATTCATTGTTGTGTTGAGGTTTATATACCTAGAGCGCGTAGCTCGAGTAGATTTGGTTTTGCTAAGATGGAGCATGTTCAGCAATTCTGGGTTGGACATGGCTTTGTATGTTAGACAGAGATCACCTCTGAGAAAGTGGTATGCAACAGAGAACAGTCTTTTTCAATCGTGCTGCATAGGGCAACTGCTTGAGGCCAGTAATCCTCTTGGTTAGGTACCTTTGTGGTCTCTCCAGCTACTGGAGATGTCTAGCCAGGTACATTCCAGGTACATACACCCAACTCACCCAAACACCACCCACAGGTACCTCTCTGGTCATATCCCTGCTGTTGGGAATGGCTACAATATGATCCCTACCTGTATATCACAATAGCGACAGAATGCATCATGCAGTGCGGGTGTCCCATGCAGGTGTGTCCCTAGCTGTAGGTAGCACCCTGACAGCATCCACACCACCTGATCATTACTGATAGAAAGTATTGGCATGGACACCTAACACACTTACCCTGTCACCCCAGGGGAATATACTGTATGGCTGTCTGGGACTGTAGGACTGACAAAATGCAATGGCCTGCCACAGCTGGCCCACATCACCACCAAATGGCCTACAGGCTTCTGCCAAAGGCCTGTGTCTCACACGTACTGCCAATGCATGTTATGTCATGGACACCCACATCACAACATAACACAGGCCACATAAGCCATATGCAAGGCCACGTGGACAAACCACAGTAACATGTCCACCATGTCCAACTGCATGAACTGTGGACCAACATCAAAACACAGCTGTGATGAGGTGACAACCTTAGGGAAAGTATCAGAAATTGTATGCATAATGTATGGCAGAGGATGGAATAATAGAGGGTGGGTGGGAGCATGGGCAGCATGGAATGTGCAAGGTCCGACACACAGCTGTGTGCACACACTATCCCTGGCTACAAACACATAAATGGGTGGCTACAAACCTGCCCATACACCACAATAAGGGTAATGTCCTGAAATATGGCCCCTGCCTCTAAGTAACCTGTGTGAATCTATATAGCTGTGAGGTATTCCCACAGCAAGTTAAGGCCATACTGTCATGTCAATGGATGTACAAGTGTGGGATCCTCTGCCAGCACTGTACCAAGGTGCTGAACCAGATACACAGACCCAGTAGCAAGTGTCTGCAGCTCCTCCTCCAGAATGGCATAACATACCATGAATATGTAGGCGTCTGCCCACAATATGGGACAAAGCTGCATTCACCCTTGTTCCCCAGGACATCACTGTGAGCAAGAATGTCCACCTGACAGTACTTGAGGACATAAAACATCACAGCATATAACAGTACACATTTCTGAATATCTCTGCTAACACCAGTACCATGTAGCAGAAGCAGCACAGACAGAATCATCTACAGTACACACTAACCCTTGCACAGTTTGTCCCCATATTGCTAAATGATCTACAGATACCCTGCATAAACAGTTTGCTACCTGTAGATGTACAACACAAAGGCTTGCACTGGAGTACAAACGACCTGGAATGGATACACACATTCAATACAGAAGGTCATACTGGGCATGCTTACACACATAGAGAAATGAAGGCAATGTCAGACAACATACAAAAGGTCATACTGGGCATACTCACACACTTAAACAAATAAAGCCCATGTCTGCAAACAACAGTGGACCACACACATATCTGACTGTTGCAGATGTTAGTGCATACACTCCTCAGTATGCACCAGTCATGCTTTGCACACACAGTGGATAAAAGTACAGACATATATCCAAGGACAACACAGTATAATAAGCGAAACGTAGACACACATAGATGTGTAGAAGAGAGTGACTGTGACAAAGAGCTATCCAGCATGAGGCCTGTCCCACTCAGCACACAGCTAAATGGCTACAACCACATGATGTATAAATGTCACTCACTGTAGAAATTATCCACTGGTATCCATCAGCATTACAGACTATGTGGTGCAAGTGCTAGCTGTGCAACATGACTGTACAAGGCAGTAGTCATTTAGCAGCTGTATATACATACCTGCGGAATATAACCCTGCATTTGCCTGCATGCAGTGTGCCAACCTCTAGATGAATGGGTTATGGCCCATGTAGACACAGTGCCCTCCCCATTGCCCTAATATGACAACCCTGCTGTCATCCACTTTGGAATATACCTTTGGGAATGGAGTAGCCCAGTAATCTCTGTGGCGTGTCCTAATACTGTGTAATTCTGTAGTGTGATAAATTAGTTAGGTAAGAGTTCTAATCCCAGACATGGCAAGTGTGTGTGTGTGTGTGCGTGTGTGTGTGTGTGTGTGTGTGTGTGTGTGTGTGTGTGTGTGTGTGTGTGTGTGTGTGTGTGTGTGTGTGTGTGTGTGTGTGTCTTTCTGTGTAGGGAACAATGCTTTTTATGCTAGTCACGCTCACTACAATTCAAATGTCCTACTTTGGCAAGGCTGCTGATGTCATTCACTGTGAAATACACCTTTGGGAAAGATATAGCCCATTAATTGCCATGGCACATCCTATAACTGTGTAATGCTGTAATGTGATACCCTAGTTAGGTAGGTATTCTAATCCCAGACATGGCAACTAGTGTGTGTGTGTGTGTGTGTGTGTGTGTGTGTGTGTGTGTGTGTGTGTGTGTGTGTGTGTGTGTGTGTGTCTGTCTGTGTAGGGAACAATGCCTTTTTAGGCTAGTGACACTCATTACAGATCAAATGCCTAACTTTGGGAAGGCTGCTGATGTCATTCACTGTGAAAAACACCTTTGGGAAAGGTGTAGCCCAGTATTCTCCATGGCACGCCCTATAACTGTGTAATGCTGTAGTGTGATAAACTAGTTAGGTAGGAGTTCTAATCCCAGGCATGGCAACTGTGTTTGTGTGTCTCTGTCTGTGTAGGGAGCAATGCTTTTTAGGTTAGTCACACTCACTACAATTGAAATGTCCTACTTTGGCAAGGCTGCTGATGTCATTCACTGTGAATTACATCTGTGGAAAAGGTGTAGCCTGCTAAACTCCATGGCATGTCATATAACAGTGTAATGATGTAGTATCATATAGTATTCTTGTAGGGGTTCTATTCCCACACACGGCAAGTGTGTGTGTGTTTCTATGTCTGTGTAGGGAGCAATGCTCTTTAGGCTAGTCACACTCACTACAGATCAAATGCCCTATTTTGGCAAGGCTACTGATGTCATTCACTGTGAAATACACCTTTGGGGAAAGAGTATACCAGTAATCTCCCTGGTGAGTCCTATAACTGCATAGTGCTGTAGTGTAATTAACTATTTAGATAGGAGTTTTAATCCCAGACATGGTGTGTGTCTGTGTTTGTCATTTATATCCTGTGTGGAGGTGGCTGTGAGTGTGTAACAACTGGACTCATTGTAGAGTGGGTCTTGCAAATTTCTTATATGGTGGCCCTGTTATATGTCACAATGTCCATTGTACAAGATAACAGATGTGAAATAGCTGAGAGGCTGGGGTGCCAATCCATATCCCTACATGTGACATCAAGGCCTGGCAAACAATTTAGCAACCCTTGTATTACCCAGAGAACACTCGACCCATGTCTCATACACAAACACACTTGCTTAGGCAACAACTGCTATGGTGGTAGTACCCTGCATATTGCCCACAGATAGTAACCATGGTGTGATTATTGAAAAATCGAGTGTTAGGAACACAATGAGAGCCGGCAAAAAAATACAATGAAAACTATTTATTTGTAAGTGCTTTCGGTGGGGACCATGCCTCGCCTTCTTCAGACAAAAAGTAAATCAATTAGCATCCTTTATATAACCAGATTAAAAACAAATTATTCAATTTTTATTCATTACATTGTTTGTTAAAGGGCAAGTAGCTATACTTGTCAAAAAACACCACGTTATCAAGTTTTCAGGCATTCGACTCTAAAAATATATTACACTAAATATAGTTAAAACCCTAGTATTGTCACTTCAAAGATACACCAACTAAAGTGTTGTGTGTATCCGCAAACAAAAATAAAAATAAAGAAAAAATGAAAAATAAATAAAAGTGTATATTCAACCTTTGCAGTGAGCAGTCAGCAGAAATACAGCCATTTAGTTTTGTAAAACCAAAATGACCAATTATATATTGTTTTACATAAATGTGAATATGAATATAGAAAATGTGTGTAAAGATGACAATATGCCACGTTGACCAGAAGTTGATACTATGTCTTCAATAAATATATTAATTAACGATAGAGGTGTTATTTATTAAATAGTAAAAAGTAGCTTAAAATAAGCAAAATGTTAAATGTTGAGTGTTAAATCAAATCAGAGTTCACTCATTGGAAACCAACAAACAAAACACAATATGCATTTCTTAGTATTTTTCCAGTATATTTTGCATTATTAATTACTCATCATAAAATTATCAGTATTTAAATATAAATATAAATATAGTTATAAATATAAATATAAAAATATTAAAACGTTAAAATATTCTAGGATGTAAGTGCAAGTCATCTCTTTAGAGCATAAAGTTTCAATATGCATTTAATGGATAGGTTCTCATTAAGGCCTGGAAAAATATGTGCTCCTGTCTTGATTTGCCACATCAATTTATCTATCGCTAATAAGATTTGCCATGGTCCACCTCTGAAATCATTAGGTCTATGTTGTAGGACAGCAAATTTAAAACTATGTCTCGGCCAATCTAATGTGTGCTTGGCCAGTGCATTGTTGGTGTCTCCTTTCCCTATGGCGTAGCAATGTTCGTATATTCGCTGTTTTAATTTTCTTTCTGTTTTGCCAATGTAATAAGCATTACATTGGCCACATAAAGCTACATATATGACACTTCTAGTGTCACGATTGTATCCACAATTTGCCATATATGTCTTATTATTAATACAACATTTATTACCTACCATGATAAATCTGCACTGGGAGCAAGCCCCACATTTAAACATTCCTTTAGGCCTATTCGAATGTATTTTTTTCTTTTTCTCTAACAAGGATTTTAAATTTTGGCCTCTCCTGTAAGTAATATGTGGCCTCTCTCCTAAAGCCTTGATCAACATTTGTTCTTCTTTATTGATGTTCCAATTCTTATTCAGAATGTCCCTAATAAATTGATAATCCTGTGAATATGTACATAAAAAACGAGTCTTGTAGTCACTTTTATTATTACTTTTAAAAGCTGCTTCTTGCTCTACATTACTTACAACTTGTTGTACACATAGGCCACTTAATAAAGGTTTAAAGTGTCCAACACTTCTTTTCTGTGCCACTTCATTTTTAATGTTGGTCACTAGGCTAAAAGGATAGCCTCTATTCATGAACATTCTTTGAAGATGTTCACATTCGATCTCAAAATCTAAGTCATCTGAGATCATTCTAGCTGCCCTTACCATCTGGCCCTTAACAACGGCACTTTTATGATGGTAAGGGTGATTGCTAGAAAAATGCAAAAATGTGTTTGAATAAGTCGATTTCCTATATATCACACTTTTATACTTACAATTAGTTCTGTCATTAATGTCAAGATAATTAATAGAGGTCTCGTCTATGTTGTACGTAAACTCAAGAAAATTGGTAGTCTGAGTGATATTGTTGATAAAAGTTGGTATTAAGGATTTATCCCCCTTCCAAATACAAAACATGTCATCTTGGTATCTTGTGTACCAGGAGACGTTTTCTTGAAACAGTTGGTTTTGGAACAATAACTCATTTTCCCAATGCGTCATAATGGCATTGGCAAAACTGCCACCGCATGGTGACCCCATTGCCACACCAGATTTCTGTAGGTAAAATTTCCCCTCAAAGACCATAAAGTTATTGGTCAAAACCATCTCTAATAATGTTTCGATCAAGTATATAGTGTTTTCTTCTATTTTCTTGTAAGACAGAAAGTCTCTAATCCACTCTAGGCCTGTTTTTTGAGGGATGACAGTGTAAAGGTCTTTGATGTCAATTGTTATAAAACACACAGCCTGATATTTCAACTTGTTAATATTTTTAAGGAAACCCGAAGAATCTTTGCAAATTTGGGGCTCACCTTCAATTAGTGGTTTTAAGACACTGTCAATATATTTGGCACAACTGTATGTGATCGATCCATGGCCGTCGACAATGGGTCTAAATGGGGGGTTATTAGTGGTTTTGTGGATTTTGGGGGAATCAAACAGGGCTGGTGTCTTGGGTGCAATCATTGATAAATAATTATACAAGTCCATGTCTGTTAGACCTTCTAAAAATAAATCGTCTAAAACGGACCTAATCTTTTTATGTGCTGAATTTACCTCATTAATAGTAACCTGCATATAAACATCTGTATTGAGATGTTTATTCACACTTTCAACATAAATATAGTGGTCCATAAACACCAGTCCCCCACCCTTATCGGGCTTCATGACCCTGATGTTACAGTCGTTTAACAAATTGAGAAAATAATATTCTAATAAACTAATATTGTTGTTAGTATTTTTCTGATAGATATTCTTCTCAATAATAGCTCTAAAATCCATTTCACACATTTTTTCAAAGAGACAAAGACTTGGATGCAGTGGTGGGTTAAACAAACTGGAAACCCTTACTGAACTAACCATAGTTGAACTCTCCCCCATAAGCAAGTTATGGTTTAACTTGCGAACAGACAGTTTCAGGTCAATGACAGTTTTAGCCATGTCCATTCTCTTCCCAGTGACAAAGCTTAACCCTTTTGATAGAAAGTCAATCATATCTTGGTGAATGTCCAGGGTGTTGTAATTATAAATACTAAAGTCACCCACCGAACTTGTGTGTATACAAGAGGTGAAATCGTAACCATCACTCAGGACTATCTCCTCCACTGTTTCCTTCTGTTCCTTGCCTGTGGCTGATTCCGGTTGGGTTGCCGGTTGTTCTGTTGGCCGTTGGAATTGGCCCGAAAACCCTGCTGGTTAGGTCCATGCATCCTATTAGTGCTATTATCAAAAGGCCTATCTTGATTTTTATTAGTGCCACCATTATTTTCTCTAGTGTTATTATAATTGTTGATTCTCTCACTACGTCTTAATGGCTGCCCTTCATTATTGTTATTAGACGGGTTAATGTGTGCTTGATCATTGGGCTCTTCTGGCATACTGTCATTGCCAGTGGCCAAGTTTTCTATAGAAGTATTTAATGTGATGAATGGTGGCTTAGGATAGGCCCTGTTATTGGAATAATCATATATGTCCCTGGCTATTTTTTTCTTTTTTGTGGTAAGCAATTTATCCATTGTTGCCTTAATACTCGTAAAGATTCTACAATATTCATGTTTGTATTGGGGAAAGTCACTATGAGTTTTTATGACATGCTCCAAAATCTCAAGTTCTGCTTTCAAAGAACCAATGTCTGTGTTATAAAAATTAATAAGAGATTGCAGGAATTCAAACCCTTGACGGTCAAAAAGATCAATAAGTTCCCGGTGGAATACAGAATTTTCCACCAAGCCCGCTGGGTAGCGCCTCTGGCGCAGTCCTTTAGGTATGATCTTTTTCTCTATGCATTCCTGCAAATAAGAGACCTCCAACTGCAACTTTCTGCATTTGTAAAGTTTGGAGTCAAAATCATTAATATTATTAGAGAGTGAACTCACCCCTTGCTCCTCTACAGCTCCAGATGAAATGTTGTTTCAGTTACCAATTCCAATAATTGTTGTTAAGAAATGTTGCCATAGATGGTATTACCCCTTCAGAATTCAATGGAGCATTGTGGAGATGCGGGAATGTCGAATTGGAGTTAACCCCCAAATTATTACAAAGTGTTGAATTCAGATTGTTTGCTACTATGTTACCAATTCTTGTTATTTGTTGAACTGCCGCTCACCTCCTCTGGTCTTCTCGGTGGTGCATTTGTCCTGTTGAGACTGGAAGCTTCAAAATGCTGGGTTAAGGAATCGACTCTCCCGAGAAGTAACTGCACCAGGGCGGTTAAATTGCCAATAGCGTTTTCTTGATTGTCATTAGTGTTCTCATCTTGAGAGAACAAGTTTTGTGATGCCGCTCCGATTCCATTCGCCATATCCAAACAGATCCAAAACACTAAAAAATGAAAAACCAACTATTGAAAAATCGAGCGTTAGGAACACAATGACAGCCGGCAAAAAAATAAAATGAAAATGATTTATTTGTAAGCACTTTCGGTGGGGACCATGCCTCACCTTCTTCAGACAAAAAGTCTTTTAGTATTTTTCCAGTATATGTATATTGTGTTTTGTTTGCTGGTTTCCAATGACTGAACTCTGATTTGATTTAATACTCAACATTTAACATTTAGCTTATTTTAAGCTATTTTTTACTATTTAATAAATAACACCTCTATCATTAATTAATATATTTATTGAAGACATAGTATCAATTTCTGGTCGACATGGCATATTGTTATCTTTACACACATTTTCTATATTCATATTCACATTTATGTAAAAACAATATATAATTGGTCATTTTGGTTTTACAAAACTAAATGACCGTATTTTTTGCTGACTGCTCACCGCAAAGGTTGAATATACACTTTTATTTATTTTTCATTTTTTCTTTATTTTTATTTTTATTTTTGTTTGCAGATACACACAACACTTTATTTGGTGCATCTTTGAAGTGACAATACTAGGGTTTTAACTATATTTAGTGTAATATATTTTTTAGAGTGGAATGCCTGAATACTTGAAAACGTGGTGTTTTTTGACAAGTATAGCTACTTGCCCTTTAACAAACAATGTAATGAATAACAATTGAATAATTTGTTTTTAATCTGGTTATATAAAGGATGCTAATTGATTTACTTTTTGTCTGAAGAAGGTGAGGCATGGTCCCCACCGAAAGCACTTACAAATAAATAGTTTTCATTTTATTTTTTTGCTGGCTCTCATTTTGTTCCTAATGCTCGATTTTTCAATAGTTGGTTTTTCATTTTTTAACCATGGTGTGATTGCAGCAGACTACAGAGTGCATGGCACCCTGCCATCAGTCCAAAAGGCACGTACATGCAAACAGTGCACCTTCACTATGTTCCACACTGGACATCTGCAACACCTGTGGTGCCATCAAATGTGACCCACAAAGGACATACCATGGCTTAAACACATACCCTGTATGGACAGATGCCACTGACACCAGGGAATACCTGTATAGTGCTATCATTGTAGGTGCAGAGTCAACCTGCTGTCCATTACCTGTTCCCATCACGTTAGGCCAGGATGATAACAATCTGTGTACACAACATGGGCCAGACACCTCAAGTACAGTTCCACATGTCACTGTACATGCATGTGGGATGTGTAAAAATCCCAGACACCGTCCATGTCATGGACTAAAGAACACATACATGGCAAGCAATGCACAGCAATGGCCACACACAATAGTTACCCAGGTGACTGGATGATGAATACAATACCCACCTGTGTGGGCCAGTCCAGACACTACACCCCTAACCCACACTGCAGACCATTGTCATGTGGCCTGATGCTAAGGTATACCCATCACCTAGCTTTGTATAGCCTTCTGGCACAGTCACCCACTACACACCCGAGAAACAATGCACACATGCATGTCAGTACTGGCACCCTGTGTCTGTGTGTGTGGTGTATGATGCTTCTGACCACATTCACACTCACTACACCCCCATTGGCATACTGAAGCATGCTGTCTGATGTTAGATACCTCCACTTACCCTGTGCTCATATAACCTCTGGATAACCCCTGTGGTGCATGTAATACCTGCACAGTGTTGTATTGTGGCAAACAAACTAGTGAGGAGGTGTATTCCTGACCCTGCCAGTGTGTCAATGTGTGTGGGTCCCCGAGAGAGTATGGCTGTGTTGATGCTGACACTTGTTCATGTGGACAGGCACATGTACTACACCTACCGTATCATTACCGTATCACTGCTGCAGATGTCACTCACCATCACATATACAGTTGGAGAGCTCCTCAACATGTAAGCTATGTGGCACATCCAATAACTACATAGACATGTGATAGCAATACTCAATCAGGGGATTGATACCCTGTACTGGTAGGTGTGTGATACAAACATGCTTAGGTTTTGCTTTCCCACCCCCTCCCTGATCTATCTTTGCCTCTGTCTGCCTCTCTCACTCCCTCTGTGGTGGATGTGGAGATGTACACCTGCTTTGCTTAAGCAGCAGCATGTGTTTTGTAAGTGATGCTCATGATCAGCTGATGGCCTCTGCACAAATTGCAGCCCTCCTCTAGCTGATTGCATGTGGAACAGCTATGATAACACGCTCCAATATCTAGGAACATCATGTTGGTGTTGGGCCTTTTCATTCACTGTGAGCAGGACCTAGATCTGTTGTTTGGCAAACAGCATCACAGATGGATTGGGGATTTACCTCTAACAACATACACGGTGGAAAAAGACCAGCACATAGGAGGAGGATGTGCCTGACATGACTATAGAATGTAAGTGCCGCTATTCTGCATTTGGAGTAATGTTGGTTTAAAACAGTGTGTGTGGATATGCCTGGTCTACATGTTTTAATACCTGTCATGACAGTGCTATGTTTCTAAGGAAACCCCTATCTGTAGGGTCATCTGCAGACTGGCAGCATGTGGTGTCTTTTGTTTCTTGTGTTACTCACAGAGCACCTATCTGTGAACTGCAGAAGCATAGTGTGAGGATTGCAGACAGTACATGGTGACAGACATGAGGATTACTGACTTCATATCCCTCATAGGACATATGTCACAACAAACCCTGTTACAACAGTAAATGTATGAGGTTACCACAGCAACATGTTAATAGTGGCCCTGTGTTTGTGCCTCCAGCCACAACTCTGTCGACCTGTGTACATATGTCATGCGGTAAGAGGTGCTTATGTTCTGTACACCATAATTTAGTGACATCATATCTGATAACAAGCCAGTGAGATATCAGACTGCAACATATGTTATGTATAGTAGGGGGTTACCTTTGCGGACATAGCCCAGGCATTCTGTGGTTGTGTGTACAGTACTGAGGTCTGTGTACTTATGGTGATTGTCAACAGTGTGTGTATTGTGAATATGTTCCTTGGCCTGTGTACAGTCTGTGGTAAATGTCCTTGATCTTGGTAATGTTCTATCTGATGATACATGCTGCTCCACTGTATGTTACCCTATTGGCTTACATGTTTGTAGGGCAAAACACACACATGTCCCATACCACAGACAGGCATCGGACCACACTGTGTAGTGGCCCAGTATATGTAGGGTTAGTGTGGCACATATGAGGATGGTGTTGATCAGATAGTCCATATACTGTAATATTACACTAGCTACCATATGTGGCTGTGTTCACATTGGTTGTGGTTATGCACTTTCACACAAGTGTCTGTTACTCTGTGCTGTGACAGGCCTGTAGAGCCTGCTATATATGCAGGTACATGTGCATTCCCCCATAAGGAATGTAGGCCAGTGTTGTGGCAGTCTGCCTGTAGCCTGCACAGTGCATTGTTACATGCCTAGCAGCTTATTGTACTTACCCAGTGTGATGTTATGTCCAGATACTAGCTAGATGTACTACTGCCAGGCCACCATAACAGTCATGTATGTTGGGCAAAGCAGTGAGATGTTATACAGATGTATGTCACTAACTAGTGGATAGTATTTGGCCATGGCACCTCTGTACCAGCGGATTAGTATGTGTCAGGACAGACAGGGGTGTCTGAATGCATAACCTATGGGGCAAATATATACCAGTGTTTACATGATATACCCATCTACATGGCTGTTAGCATCCACATTGTCAGGCTCGGTCCACATGTCTTGCACTAAGGGGTTCTGTGTATACCTCTGGACTGACCAGAGTGTATCAGACTGTCCATATTTATTAGCCATGTTTCTGCTGTAGTCCACAGGATCATTACTGGGCTAACAGTGGTACTGTACTATGATGTCCTTAGGATGTCTGTCTGTGGCCAATGGCGCAAAATACCAAAATGTTCATTTAGAGCTTTGTCTACAAGAGAAAATAATTCCAAGAGGACTGAGGGTTTTGTTAATGCCTGCACAAGGGAATGCCATACCACAATTGCTAAGTGAATGGCAAATGGTTAATTTAGAGTGTAGCTGCAAGTACATGCAGCTGCTTATTAAATATGCACAAACCAAGATTAATGAACTTTTTTGTCAGATAAAGGACTTATACAATGTTCTGTTGCATGATTTTGATAATTACCTAGTTGATAAGTATATTACAGAGGTCATTGATTCCATTACAGCATATGAACGTAGACTGTGTCATATCAAGCAGAAGAAATTATGCAGAGACAGAGCAGATTTTGCACAAGGCAATGTTTTTATGTGGTCGAGAACTGTGCAAGATGATGTTAGTACTGTTCCTGTTGTTGGGAATCAAGCTGCGCCATTGAGCAGAAATCCTGCTCCTCATGTGAGTGAGGTTTGTGATCCAGGAAGTGAAGTATCATTGCAGCTGGCAAGCACTGAATCAGCTAACATGCCAACTGTGTCTGCATGAGTGAGGAGGCGTACTTTTCAGGTTACAGCGCAGGTGCATCAGTCTAATGCTCCTGGTAATGTTTCCGGGAGTATGGTGAAAACCATTACAGGCTCAGTGTCAGCATTCACGAATTCTGTTCATACTACAGGCCCTTTTTTACAGGGGCAATGGAAGTTTCCCTTTCCCATCAAGAAGGTGGTATGGGACACAGACAGGTCTCATTCTCAGGGGAGAGCGAGAATGAAGAGGACGCCAGAAGACGAGGCTATGGGTACACCAACTATCAAGAAGTTCCTGAACAAGGTATGAATAAACTTATTTGGAACTTGTCCAGCCATGCATTAACTGCTGCCGAGATCAGTGTATTATCTAAAGGATTAAAGTTTATCCCTACTAAGAAGCAAGGCTTTGCAGATGCAATTATTGACTTTAAATTGTTTATTAGAAATGTTTTATTGAAACTGTGTTTTAAAAGTAGTGAAAATAGTGAAAGTTATAATGGTAGGAGACTGTTTAGCAAGCCTAGTATGTTTATACCTAACCCTTATCCTTTAGTTACAGCTTTTGAGAAATTGTGTTTGGATGATTTTTACAGAATGTATAGTTCGGGCAATAATAGAACATATGGTAAGTCTAATATGTCTACGGATGAATTTCAAGCTTTAAATGGCCTAGAAAACAACTGTCTTTTAAGTATTACACCCGCTGATAAGGGTGGGCCCATAGTAATTTTTGATACTGAGGTATATAATAAAGTGATGGAAGGTATGTTGGGTGATAAAATCTTTTATACAAAAATTACTGTTGTACAAGTTGATGCTATGATTAAAGAAGTTAATGACACTTTTTTAATGCTCTTAGATGGTTGTATTATTGACAGAGAGCTGTATAATTATTTAATAGTGAGGGAAGCATTGATACCTGTCATTCAGGGCTTGCCCAAAATACACAAAGGTCCCTCAAACCCACCATTTCGACCCATAGTAGCAGGGAGGAACTGGTGTACAGAGCCAGCCTCCATTTATGTGGAGAAGCAGTTAAGGATAGTATTGAATATATGCCCTAATATCTTACGTGACACGCAACACTTTTTAAATGATTTGTATTCCTTTCTGATGTATGGAAAAAGGCCAATGTTGCATTTAGTGACACTTGATGTCACTTCTTTATTCACTGTCATCCCAAATGAGGGTTTATCCAGCACTATGCAATTTTTGTCACAACACACAGATTTTGGCAGCATCAAGATAAGATTAATATGTCAATTATTGGAGTGTATTTTGAATAATAATGTCTTTTTATTTAATGGGCATTATTATTGGCAAAGACATAGCGTAGCTATGGGCACTTCATGTGCCAATAGCTATGCCAATGTCGTGATGAATGTCTGGGAACAAAGGTTTATATGTGAGGGACCATTTAAAGCACAGGTAGTATTCTACCGTAGGTTTGTGGACGACCTCTTCCTCATTTGGGATGGTATTGAATCTAAGTTACATGATTTTATTAATTATTTGAATGAGACTACTTCTTATTTGAGGCTTTCATGTAATATATACACTTCTTTTGTGGATTTTTTAGATGTTACAGTGATCTGTGATACTAATGGACATATTTAGAGAGAAATATATAAGACGCCATGCCATTGCAATCATCTGTTGTATAAAGAAAGTATGCATCCACCACATGTCTTCAGAGGTGTGATTAGGAGTCAGACTTTCAGGGCTTCTAGATTAAGTGTGAGAGAATCTGACTTTAACATACCGACTTGGCTACTGAAAGATGCATTAGTATCAAGGTGATACAAACATCATGAGATCAATGAAAACATTGAACAGGTAGTTAGGTTAAGAGATACTAGAGCCAGGCCTTATTTTGGAGAGAAGTATGAGAAGAAAACTGGAAAAGAATTGGGTAGGAACAGTGGACTGAAAGTCTGTCTGTCCTACTGCAGAGATGTCAGACTTTACAAGGAAGTTATAGAGAAACATTGGAGAGTTTTGACTACAGATAGTGATATCACTGACATAGTTGATGTAAGACCATCATTTGTTTATACAAATTTGTGTTCTCTTAAGAGACGGTTATGCTACCCCAAACAGAAATAGTTTAGTGTACATGGGGGTGTACCTCAGTGTGTGGACATTGCCAAGCTTGTAAATATATAGATAGTAGTGGGGTGTTTAGTAACCCCGATCATGGTAGAATTTATAGGTTCAGTGTTCAAGCATCATGCAATACTTTCCATGTTGTCTATTTGGCACACTGTATCATGTGTAAAAAAATCTACATTGGTAAGACGGATAGAACATTAAAGGACAGAATTAGGGAACGCTACTACCACATAAGTAAGAATGATACAGTAAGTGATCTCTCTAAACATATATCTGAGACTGATATAACAAATTATTTTAAAATTTTAGTAATTGGACAAGTTATAGAAAGTAATAGAAAGGGAGATATTAGGAATCAAACCGAGTAGTTGGAGTCGAAATGGATAATTAGGATGAGGGTGGATTTTGGGCATGGCCTTAATGACAGAGTTCCACTTAGACCTAAACTCAAGGCTAGAGCCCTTAAGAGGAAATGAATTGTTTTAGGTAGCATGTTATGTATTAGTGCTTTAAAGTGCTATTTGCACATGTTTTTATGTGTGCCTCTGTGAATGTTATTGCTTTAATGAATTATTTTAGATATTGATGTATTAATTATGGTATGAAATCATGTTTTTAATAGTTTTTCATGTTTTTATAAATGTTGTTGCTTATAGTGGTTGTCTCTTTAATTTACAAATGATGTGATACATGTGACTTATTTCAATGGTATTTAAGGAGGGTTTCTGTTATTGTGATTTACATCTGATGAAGTAGTGATACTACAAAAGCGCTTATGTCCTTATTTTTGTGAATTAAAGACATGTTCATCTACAAGCCTTGCTGTCATTTCTGGGTCCACCTGCTGTTTTTTGTATGTGTTGAACATTTGTTTGGAAGGACCTTGATGCTCATTGTGGTTTGTGGTCGTTTTTACATATGTATATACACTTATCCATATATCTATATAGATATATACACATATACATATCGACATACATAGATGGATATGTATATGTACAGATATATACAAATACACAGCAATATATGTCTACAAATATACAGCTAGAGATACATATGCAAATATACTTATGGATATCTACATATATACTGACAGTAATAGGTATATCAGAATAGATCTGTATGTTCATAGGTTCATAGGTTCATAAGTTCATACTAGGCTATCTGCCCTAGGCATTTATAAGCCTAGCCAGAATGTGTTTGGCTTTCACCACCCATTTTAAATTTATTTTGCTATGCCCTTTTTCGAGGTTAGTATACTGTGCCTCTGTCTAACAGTGACACAGAAGTGATACCTGGGGTAAACCTACGATCTCCCATCCACTCATCAAGATTCCTCTTGAAGAGAGTCAATGAGGGACTCTGCCTAACCTGGACTGGGATTTTATTCCAGAGTGAAGAGAGCCTCTGGGTTATGAATCTGTCCCTCCAGCATGTCCGATTTATTTCAGTGCTGAGGTTCAAGTCTCTCGAGCGTGTAGCTCAATGGGATTTGGATTTTCTGAGGTGCAGCATGTCCATTAATTCCGGGTTGGACATGGCTTTATACGTCAGGCACAGATCACCTCTGAACAGGCAGTATGCCACTGAGTAGAGCTGGAGTTTCTTTAACCGGGCAGCATATGGCATCTGGTTTGAGCCCTTTGATCCTCCTGGTGAGGTATTTTTGGGGTCTTTCCAGTTGCTGCAGGTGTCTGGTAAGGTACATCCCAAAAGGGGCATTGTACTCAATTATGGGCCTGATGAGGGATGAGTAAAGAGGCACGATGACCTCCCCCGATCTAGATGTGAATTCCTTCATGATTAGGTGGGCTATATAAAATGTTTTTCTAACCACTTTGGCCACGTGGTTGTCAAATGAGAGATTGCTATCAACTTGGGTCACCAGGTCCCTAATTACTTCTTCTGTACTTAATGGATTACCACCTATGTGGTAATTTGTGGGCACTTTGTTTTTGCCAAAGGGGATGACTATACACTTTTTGGCATTTAGCTTGATGCCATGGCTCTAGCACCAGTTGTCTGTTTCTATGAGGCCCTTTTGGAGGATGCTTGTGTCGGCTGGAGAGTTGATTATGGCACCCAGTCTGCAGTCATCTGCGAACTTGGTCAGCCACAGTCCTTTCGTGTCGGCCTATACCTCCGAGAAATATATACCGAACAAGAGAGGTCCCAGGACTGAGCCTTGTGGGACACCACTTGTAACTGGTTTGGAGTCTGACATGGCTCCAGCAATTCTAACCACGTGGGTTCTGTCCTTGAGCCAGTTTGCAATCCATCTAATGACATAGGGGTTTATATTTAAGCTGGTGAGCTTATCTATAATGCCCGAGTGGGGTATTGTATCGAAGGCTTTTGTGAGGTCCAGGTAGGCTGTGTGGACCACCTTCCCCTCGTCAATGGCCGTGGTGACTGTTTCAAAGAAATAAACCAGGTTTAAGAGGCAACATCTGCCCTTAACAAAGCTGAACTGGGTAGGATCCAGTGTCTGTATGTCCCCAATATCTTCATTTATGAGGTCCATGATGATCCTTTCCATAGCTTTGCAGACCAAGCTAGTCAGGCTTATGGGGTGATAGTTTCCAGGATCCGTTGAGACACCACCTTTATGGAGAGGGACCACTGTTGCTGTATGCCACTCTTTGGGCACATATCCTGCAGTAAGGCTGAGATTGAACAGTAGTTTTATGTTTGGGTTTAGTTCTTCTTGGAGTTCATGTAGGACGCAGCCCGGGACACCGTCTGGTCCCATTGATGCTGTGTTTTTTGCTTTGGAGAGGGCGGCTCTTACCTGAGCATCTGAGATGTCAGGGGGCAGCACTCTGCTGGGATAGATATTTGCCCTTTTGGTGGGGAGGGGGGGAGAAGTTTGCGCTGATCCTGTTAGCTAGGATGTTGGAAATGTCTGTGGGTTCAGTGTATTTTTTGTCATTTTGGACTAATTCTGAGCATATCTGGGAATTACCACCCAGGTTCCTAACATAACTAAAGAAAGACTTGTGATTATCCTTAGTGTCCAGTGCAATTTTTCTTTCGAAGCTGGTCTTAGACAATTTTATGAGTGCCCGTAGTTTTTTGCTAATACTGATCAGTGATGCCTTCCCTTTTTGGGATTTTGCTCTATCATTTAGTAGCTTCCTCCTTCTATTGTATGGTTTGTTTATGGCTGGGGTCCACCAGACAGGATGTCTGCCTTTGGAGGATTGGGTCTTGGTTTTATTTGGGATTGCATGATCCATGCATTCCTGAAGGTGTTCATAGAATGCATTTATAAAGGATTCTGCGGTCTGGACCGTATTTTCCACAGGCCCGGGGGCTTTGAAGGATTCCACCTTGGTTTTGAGGAGTGTGAAATTTGCTTTAGAGATGTTTTTCACTGTGGTTTTCTGGGCAGGGGGTGGGGTCGGGATCTGAATATCCAGTGAGATTAGTTTGTGGTCTGATCTTACCAGTGAGGGATACACTTCTGGTCTGGAGCATAGAGTCCCCATGTTGGTGATGATCAGGTCCAGTATGTTTTCCCCTCTTGTGGGAGTGGTAACAAGTTGTTCCATAGCATTTGAGTTTATAAATTCTAGGAACCTTTGGGCTAGGGTGTTAGAGCTAGAGTAATGCTCCCAGTCTATGTTTGGGTAGTTGAAGTCGCCCAATATAATGGTGTTTAGAGAGACCTTCATATTTTCCAGTGTTCTCAGAAAGGCCGAGTGGGGTTCCTGGGTTTGGGTGGGTGGTCTGTAGCAGGCTATAAACTGGAAGGCAGTTTTACCCACTGTTAGTTGCACATGGATAGTCTCTGATTCTTTGTGCTTTGCCACCAACCTGGAGGTGTGGGTATCTTTGATGAATATCGATACTCCCCCTCCTTTTGTGGTTCGGTCCAAGTTTTGGGGCCGAAAAGCATGGTATGAGGTATAACCTGGTAGTGCTGGGGTGCTCTCGGGAGCCCTGAACCAGGTTTCTGTTACTGCACAGATATCGATGTTCTTCATGCTAAGGAGAGTTTCGAGTGCATGCATCTTGAGGTTTAGACTTCTGGCGTTGAGTAGCATTACTCTTAGTTTCTTATCCCTTGTGATACCTATGGAGGTGGGTTTGTCTTTTGAGCCTTGCCTAAAAAGGCACTATGGGTTAGCAAGAGCCTTTGCCAATATCCGAAAGCCCAGGGGTGACAGGTGCAAGCCATCCCTAGTGAAGCATCGTGGCTTGTCGAGCATATCATCCCAAGCTGACAGGCATTGGATCCCCTTTGAATGACACCAGTACTTAAGTCAATTGTTGAAATTGATCATCTTGTCTTCATATTGTGGCATCATTCTTGGTGAGGGTAAGATGCTACTCAAGGTCAGGGTCATACCGGCCTGGGCTACATGCTCAGAGAGCTCCTTTATGTCTCTTTTCATGTAGTCCAGGGAGGTACATCTCAGGTCATTCACACCAGCATGGACAATGACTGAGTCATATTTGTACTTGCCTTGGAGTGACCTGAGTGCTTGTGTTATGTGGCGGATCCTAGCACCCGACAGGCTGCTCACCGTGACCCTCTCCTTGTTCAGCCTGGTGAGCGGGACGTCAGTGTGCCTGACGATAGAGTCACCTATTACAAGTGTATCAGGTGTGTTGTTTAGTCTTAAGGGCTGTGACTGTTCGGTACACTGGCTTTGTGAGATATGTGTTGCACGTGTTTTGTTTTGGGGTAGCGGTTGCTTGGGTGTCTGCTTTGGAGGTCTCTGCTGCTTAGGCAGATCTTTATTTAGAGCCTCCGCGTATGTTTTTGTGTGATTATGCATTTGGTTTGCTGTCGAGGTAGGTCTATGTGAGACTGGAATTGTAGTGAGTGTGGTTTCTTTCTCCTCCTGACTGGTTATGCCAGTACTGAGTTGAGAGAGCTTAGCCTCCAGTTTGGCTATATGGTTGCATCTCTCACATGTGTTGGAATTTGTTGGGAGGAGGAGAGGGTTGTCTGTGTACATGAGGCAGATGTAACATTGCCTCAAGATTCCCAGATTCACCAGCTGGACCAGAGAGGAGATTGACAACTGACCTTTGGACATGCTAGAATAATATTGGGAATTCCTTAATAATTGAAAACAAGGACCAGTGGGGAGTGAGGGTGTAGTGCTTTTAATTTTTAGTGCTGACTTATATAATTGCTTTAGCGAGCAAGTGCCAGGTAACTTAAGTGCAATGTGTTACAGGTAACTTAAATGCAAAAACGACAAACAGTAACTTTCTTTCAAGTGAAACAAGGAAGTAAGTACAGTAAGCAATGCAGATATCACTAGTGATCCATAGAAGCGCTGAGAAGCCGTGTATTAGGTGGAATTAGCGTTCCAGGGAAATAACAAGCAAACAAACAAGCATATAAACAAAGCTAGATTCAGCAGGCCTGAATCTAGTCTATGCGACAGCAAACAAGGTGTACCAATTTCAGTAAGATACAGTTCAAATATTTAGGCACTATAAACCTTTAACCAGAAATTCCCAGCTCAGAAGGGCAGAGTCCAGCCACTTCTCCCACAAGAGTGCAGACCACGAACCTTCTTAATGTAAAATAACTGGCCTGAAGCCCAAGTACTTAAACCAGAACTAATACACTTTAAGAATAACAGACACTGGGCTCTCAATCAGCAGTTCCCAACTTAGAAGGATGAAAGCTACCTCTCCTTCCACCACAGTGCATGCCACAAACCTTCCTAATGTAAAACAACTTGTCTGAAGCCCAAGTGCTTAATCCAAAAGACTTAGAATGATAGCTACACTTTAATCAAGGTACTACCAAGCAGTAATAAATACAATTGAATACTTTAGAGAATGCCTGGATTAGTGCTCAAGTTACACAAACAAAGCTAGATCAAGCAGGCCCAAATCCAGTCTATGCCACAGCAAACAAGGCGCACCAACTTCAGTAAGAAGCAGTTCAGATATGTATGCACTATAAGCCTTTAACCAGAAATTCCCAGCTCAGAAGGGTAGAATCCAGCCTCTCCTCCCACAAGAGTGCAGACCACGAACCCCCTTAATGTAAAATAACTGGCCTGAAAGCCCAAGTGCTTAAACCAGAATTAATACACTTTTAGAATAACAGACACTGAGCCCTCAATCAGCAGTTCCCAACCTAGAAGGATGTAAGTTACCTGTTCTGCCACTACAGTGCAGACCACAAACCCTCTCAGTGCAAAACAACTGGTCCAAAGCCCAAGTGTTTAAACCAAAAGGCTTAGAATGAGTTACACCAAGCAGTAATAAATACAATTGAGTACTTTTAAGATGATGCAAAAGTAAAATAAAGTAGGTAGAAACACAAGAACAGTAAAAGCAGATGACATTTTTTTTTCTGAACAAGTGCTGAGATCAAAGAAACAGATTTGAGTGCTGAAACTAGAAAACTGGCTAGTTATAAGAAAAAAAAACTAAGCTAGAAGGCTTCCCTACAACACAGAAGGACTTGGGGGGTCAGAAGCCTACAAACAGTCTATACCACTTAACAGGAAAGGCAGGAAACAAGCTTAATTTTTTTTCTGTTTCCCAGATGCTCTCTTTGTACACAGTAGGAGTGCCTGAAATCAGAATATGATCTCACTGCACTCAGTTGAGTGAGCAAATAAGATGGCCCCAGAAGGAGTATCCAAACACAAATTTACAAGAGGGGTGGGCAGTTTCAAGGCCACTAAGATTAACACCAAAACAAAAACAGGGAGGTTGGGTGGGACTAACTGAAGAGCAGAGTCAAAACTTCCAGTTCAGTTAATATTCCTGCAACACACAGTTAAAATCAATTTAAATACTGTATTTTTTTGAAAAAAAAAAGTGCAGATAAAGGTACTTAAATTCTCTTATACGTCCAGTTGAATACAGCAAGTGCTTAGCCGGCTAAAGCTGAGGTTTTTAAGCAGAAAATATTTCATACTGTACCACTTAAATAGGCAAGGACAGGAAATCAAAGAATGTGGCTACCTCCACACCTGTAATTACTAGCAAATAACAAAATTCAGCAAACACTGACTAACGTCCATTTCAGTTTATATTCCTGCAACACACAGTTAAAATCAATTTAAATACTGTATTTTTTTGAAAAAAAAAAGTGCAGATAAAGGTACTTAAATTCTCTTATACGTCCAGTTGAATAGAGCAAGTGCTTAGCCGGCTAAAGCTGAGGTTTTTAAGCAGAAAATATTTCCTACTGTACCACTTAAATAGGCAAGGACAGGAAATCAAAGAATGTGGCTACCTCCACACCTGTAATTACTAGCAAATAACAAAATTCAGCAAACACTGACTAATGTCCATTTCAGTTTATATTCCTGTAACACACAGTTAAAATCAATTTAAATACTGTATTTTTTTGAAAAAAAAAGTGCCGATAAAAGTACTTAAATTCTCTTATACGTCCAGTTGAATACAGCAAGTTCTTAGCTGGCCAAAGCTGAGGTTTTTAAGCAGAAAATATTTCACAGTGTACCACTTAAATAGGCAAGGACAGGAAAGCAAAGAATGTGGCTATCCCCACACCTGTAATTACTAGCAAATAACAAAATTCAGCAAACACTGACTAACTTCCAGTTCAGTTAATATTCCTGCAACACACAGTTAAAATCAATTTAAGTACTGTATTTTTTTGAAAAAAAAAGTGCAGATAAAGGTACTTAAATTCTCTTATACGTCCAGTTGAATACAACAAGTTCTTAGCCGGCCAAAGCTGAGGGTTTTAAGCAGAAAATATTTCACACTGTACCACTTAAATAGGCAAGGACAGGAAATCAAAGAATGTGGCTACCCCCACACCTGTAATTACTAGCAAATAACAAAATTCAGCAAACACTGACTAACTTCTAGTTCAGTTAATATTCCTGCAACACACAGTTAAAATCAATTTAAATACTGTATTTTTTTGAAAAAAAAAGTGCAGATAAAGGTACTTAAATTCTGTTATACGTCCTGTTGAATACAGCTAGTTGTTAGCCGGACAAAGCTGAGGTTTTAAGCAGAAAATATTTCACACTGTACCACTTAAATAGGCAAGCACAGGAAATCAAAGAATGTGGCTACCCCCACACCTGTAATTACTAGCAAATAACAAAATTCAGCAAACACTGATTAACTTCCAGTTCAGTTAATATTCCTGCAACACACAGTTAAAATCAATTTAAATACTGTATTTTTGAAAAAAGTGCAGATAAAGGTACTTAAATTCTCTTATACATCCAGTTGAATACAACAAGTTCTTAGCCGGCCAAAGCTGAGGGTTTTAAGCAGAAAATATTTCACACTGTACCACTTAAAAAGGCAAGGATAGGAAATCAAAGAATGTGGCTACCCCCACACCTGTAATTACTAGCAAATAACAAAATTCAGCAAACACTGACTAACTTCCAGTTCAGTTAATATTCCTGCAACACACAGTTAAAATCAATTTAAATACTGCATTTTTTTTAAATAAAAGTGCAGATAAAGGTACTTAAATTCTCTTATACATCCAGTTGAATACAGCAAGTTCTTAGCCGGCCAAAGCTAAGGTTTTTAAGCACATATAGTAGTAGATATCTACATATATAGCTACATAAATAGGCATATCTGTACACATAGGATGTGCATACAGCTATATATATATATATATATATATATATATATATATATATATAGATAGATATATATATATATATATATATATATATATACATTTATTTATTTTTATTTATTTTATATTTATTGACCGGGCTAGTTGGTAAAGAGTGAGTATATTATATATATATATATATATATATATATATATATATATATATATATATATATATGTGTGTGTGTGTGTACATATGAAGAGATGTACACATGGCCATATATATGTTGCACTATACAGATGTGTATACAGACATATGTATGAATATACATGTGTATGTACACATATACATATATCAACCGATTATATGTATATATCAATATTCCTGTCATGTGTAAGCCTCACAGTAGTGTATACACTCCCAGATGTATCCCACTGTACGTATCTGATATGTGTATATTATGATAAAACAACATATGTGATGCAACAGTCCTATTAATAACAGGTACTACACAATTGTGGAAGTAAAAACAATTGTTCAGTACTAATCAATATGTGTATTGACAGATATATTGGAAAAGCAACATCTGTCTTCACAGTAGTCATCGCGTAGTGGTTACGTGTTTACAGGGTCCTGGGTTCAAGACCTGCAAGGGGTGTTCGTTTTGTTGCTGTGCAGAGCAAGGGCTATGGGATATGGAGTGGTTAATGCAGTTTTGAGCAGCTTTAAGTGTGTTTGTGTGGGTTTACGTGAAGCTAAGTGGTGCTAAGCTATGTGTAAATGTACAGGCACTTACACAGTGTAGGCTTTGCTTACCAGTGTGCAAATCAGCTCAGCTGTTATATTGCAGCAATGTTGATACCTGCTAAGCATGGCTTAGCCCTGGTAACCAGTTCACACCGCCCAGTCTGATAACATAGCAGGATAATGACGTCTGTAATAAGTGTTTGTAATACCATGTACAATACATGTGCCTATGTGCTGTTATTACAGTAGCAAGGGATGTGAGTGTCATGTGTGAGACACAGACATATATGAGGCCTGTACAGCACTGTTATCCATGTGACTGTATTACATACAGGGGTAGTAGCCCAGGGTACATCCTGTCACACTGGCATGTAGTGTATCATAGCAGTACTACTGTTGGCAGTGCCTGCCCAGGTAAGAGTAGAGTGCTAAATGTACTACTGACAACAGGCACACCTGCAGGCATAGCTGAACTCTGAGGCCTCCCTGTTGTATCCCTGGTGTGTGAGCTGTGTCATAGTATATACCAGCTACTGGGTAATGATCCATCATGTGGAATGTAGCTGTAGACTACCATCTGTACAGCACATGATAATGAGGGCTCCTGACATGTAGATATGGCATACATATTGTTGTCAAACGTTTATCTGTCAACACATTCATCCTACTGCATAGCTACATGCCAAGCTGATGACTGTCAGTCCCTGTACAGATGTGCAGATCGCAGGAATCCAACTGGGATAGGTACAGGCATCATAAGCTTCATTGACACTGACATGTCTGCCCAGCTGTGCAAGAACTGGCACATACTGGAGATAACACCCTGTATGTACCACATGCCATGGGAACCTCCAATGCACTACCACAGTCAACAGAACATGCTTGGGTACAAGTCTCCGTCATAGACACCAACCATGTGTTGTAATGCATGTTGCATGCATGTCAACATGATCACCTCAGTGGCCATGGGAAGGAGGCACCTGGAGGAATGGTTGATGCATGTCACTCTCACCCTGAGGGTTACCACACAATAGCTAGGTACACAGTTATGACCACCTGCAGCGATGGACCCCAGTACTGACACATGTGTACACGTGCATGACTGAGTATAGCAGTGTCTGTGTGGTAGCACACCTGTACGTGGGAATTCCATGAGGGCCTTCACAACCACCGCAACACCCATTGCCATAGCCAGTTGTGGCTGCTGCTGTATGGGACATTACAAGTAACCTGTTAAGTTCCACTCCATACCGGCTACAAGAGCCTTGCAGTATCATCACAACAGTGTTGCACAAATAGGTTGATAGGCATGGGATACCCATTTTTTCTGACAAGTGTGGGTATGTGTGCATGTCCTTTTATCTGTAGGGTACAGCATTCTGAGGCCACATACACCTATTACAATACCCATTGCCACATGAGAGTACAGATAGGGCTGTTGCTGCCCATCGGTGAGGCATGACAATGCAACACTCTGCTATGCAGGTGGCATGTGCATTAGATGCATATCCCTGTAGTACCACTGTTGAGATCTACAATGGGTTGTATCTCAGCCATGGCCAATGTGTGATGGAGTGTCATCATGGGTGTCAGGGAGTACAATAGCCACTGGATGATGTGGGTGCTGAGTACACTGTCATTACACCAAGGTATACCCGGTATATGCCCCATGTACCACATTATGGTTACCACTGTCACCATCAACCATACAGGTAACTGATACCACATTCCAGGGCAGTTATACATGTGCTGTGTGCAGCCTACCTGTAACATATTGGACACATGGTCAAGTTAGTTATCAGCAACAGGCCCTGGTCTCTTGGATGTGTTTCTGCCTGTTATGTGTCTGTTAATGTGTATATGAAGGTTTATCACACTATGTATTGTCCATATACACCCATTACATCCCCCATTAGTGTACCGTACATGTCTGTGGATGTTCTGCATGTAACATGTAACCTGGGACTCACCTCACCCTAAACGCTGTGTGGTGTGTGCAATGTAAGCCACACACTTCAGTATCACTACATACCTAGGTAGGGGTCTAGTCCAAGTGTTGCCAAGTAACAGTGTGCATGTATGTGGGTGGGACTACATCAGGTTGCAGGGTATACACGCTCCAGCGGGTCACCTGTCCATGTGGCACAGACAATAACTGTTATACTAACCTGTGACATGTGTTCAACGTACCCCTGATATGTCACAGCCATGGTGTCACCACAGTGCCATACTCCATTGTGGAATATGACTGCAGACCATCCTCGTGCTGACACATGTACACCTACAACACAAATGGATAACATTATAGAGACCACAATCAACCGGTGTTACTAACAGCTATAATGCATTGTCAGATGGCTACACTAACTGACATATATGCATTACACTTTACTCCTTACAACATGTTACACTGCAGTACTATGGTACACTATAGTACAGTCACCGTGTGCATCAGAGCCATATTGGCCTGTCCCTGCCTTCCTGGTATGGATGACAGGGATGTGGCACAGGTATCATCATATGCACAGAGTGTGTTCTTGGTTTGCCAGAGGACGATGGTGGGCTTTACATTTGACACCATGTGTGTGGGTGAGGGGTGTAGTGAGGTGAACTGGGCATGGTGATGTGGTGTTTGTAGGTATAGGGTTGCCCTAGGTGTGTTTGTATAGTGTGTGGGTATGCAGGCACACAGTTCTGCCATGTCGCTGCCCTACACAGGTGTTTATGGACAGCTGCAGACCATACCTGGCAGGGTGAGCAGTTCACTGCCTCCAGCCATGGACACGTGGACTGTGCCTGCCAGGGGTTTCATGGGCATGTCCAGGTACAGGCCTTGATGTGCTACTCTCACCTGCTGATGACAAATGTCCTCTGGTACCAGGCCCCTCCTGGGACTGGCCAGGACCACATGCTCATGCACTGCTGTGGTGTGGTGTAGACAGCACCCCCCCTGCAGTGACAGGGCTGGTACTGCCACTATGGGAGCCCCTTGGTGTCTTAGTACATCCACATTGACTGCCAGCTGTTGGTGTTGCTAGCCTACATCCACGAGGCCATCGCCGTACTCCCACCTCATGTTCAAGCACAGACAGACCACAGTCAATTAGGGCCATCATCTCACCAGACCATCTATCCATGAACTCAGTTAATGCATGGATGACACCAGCCAGTTCACGGGCGTTGTCACTTGCAGATGCGAGAGCATCCCTCTGCAGCCTCAGGCCCTGTCTGGTGTAACGTTCTATACATGCCTGTGCCTCCATGACAGCGTGAAACATGCACCTGCTGGTACCAGCTATGTCACCTCTGCCAGGGGCATGATGTCCAGCAGCCCTACCATAAGCACCCTGGGACATCTGTCTATGTGGTGTCCTGCTAGGCATCTGGCTATGCCTGCTGCGGCCAGACACAGTAGGCATGGTTACCATACTTTCCTGTGCACAGCCACTAAATGTCAGCTGTCCCTCCACTATGGCCACTGGTGATGGGGTATGTATAGGCACTGAAACTGTGTGGTGGGTTAGGGTGGATAAAAAAGGGGTGTCAAATGATGGTGGTATTTTGGCCCCTGACAACACCACCTGTGCCTCAACAGTACTATCATCATCTTCAGTGTCTGTATGGACACCGACATCAGATTGCATGCAGGAGGAACCCTGACCCATCTCGCCACCCGTGGGAGAAATCAATAAAAGAACTTTAAAACCTGTACAGCATTGCCTAATAGTACACACACACACGCACACACACACGCACACACGCACACACGCACACACACACACACACACACACACACACACACACACACACACCGTAATACCTACCTGTCCGTGATTTTACAGACACTCCCACTTATATGTCCATGTGTACCCCATCCTGCATCACACTTGGTTAGATACACACATTGATACCACTAATTAACATATCAGTTCTCTAAATGCCTGCACAAGCGATCACAACACAAGATCTGTTACTACATTACCTGCCTGACCTGTGAGTAGTGGTTTTAGTTGGCCTCACTGCTGTCATTCGGTGTTCACCCTGTGTTTGTCCAGGCGTCATGAGCATGGCCCCTGTATGTGTGGGCTACTATGTTCACTCCATGTGTAATGTGTATGTAATGCTCAGTACATGCTAGATATGCTACTCAATCAGCCTATCATGTGACAACTGTAATATATGGATACACTCCCTGGTGTTGACTAGTACTTCCCCAATGCATCTGTAGTGCTGCATGTGTGGGTTGTAGGTGACCTCACTGCTGAATGTGATATTAAGGGTTTACCTGATGTCTACCTTCCCTCTCAATGCCTGTTCCATGCTACAGACCATATTATACTATCAGCTGCCCTGTGATTACATACATGACAAGTATTCCTGGTGTGTATTGTGGCAGTCCATGTCCATGTACTCCACAATCCCAAAGGGAGGTACTGCTGAACACCCCACAATAACACATGTGCAGACATGGCCAGACACACATGCACACACACATCCTACAGGATTAACCTCCCTCCACTTCACCAGAGTAACCCTACAGACAAACTAACTACCTACTAGGATGCACACACACATACAGGTGAGGTTGCACAATGATAGTCCACACAGTCCTCCTATTATCCATCTGTCAACATGCATAACATATGGTTCCCAACAGCATGCAGTGCAGCTATATTCAATCCATGCTAGCAACAGTATACATGTGTCTGATGCATGTGCTGTGTCACTAGGTGATGCCTCTTCCCCTAGATACCACCTCACCCATGAACACAGTATTATTGTGCACCTGTTCTGCACCCTGCCATGTACTGTGCACCACACCTCACAGGTGTACAGCCTATTGCTGAATGTCTACTACTGTGTCAGTTATGTCAGCTTTAATGATCACAGCCCCTATGTTTTCCAGCAACACATACCTGGGATGATGTGTGGACAGATGTCATTTGTGAATGCCTGATGTCTGAGTTACAGCTCTCAACATCAGTGGATCATTTATGACCAATCCAATACTCTTACACTGACAACCATCAGAGCATACCATGGCTAAGAGGGATGTACACACCCTTATTAATATGACGCACCCATCCTTGATCTGCTATGGGACCACATCACCACATATCTTAACAGTACACGAGCCCGATATGTGACATACGTCCTGTACTTTCAAATGCAGTGTCTACAGAACGTGTTAGGTGTGCAGATGCTGACAGCAATGCATACACACTGTGTGGGCATATGTGTGCACACCCTTATCATGATGGTTTGTCGCACCTCTTGTTGTGTGTACTACAGCAGTCACTACTCTTGGCAGGGGTATACCAGCATTGGCCGTCTGCATTTGCCAGTGTATGTTCAGTCTGCCCTACACATGTCCTCTAATCTGCGTGGTTGCAAGGTCTAGTCATGTGCACATCACTTGGTGTTCACACACTGCTGTTGCTATTGCTGTGCAGGTAGGGTTATGTCTACCACAGGTCCTGAACCTGACTATGTGCAGATACAGCCATTCTTAGCATCCGTAGGATCCCTGCTGCAGTGCACTGGTGTGTCATGTTGACAGCTCCCCCCTCCTTCAGCCTTTTTGTAGATGCATGACAAGTAAGCCCTCCACATATGTGTCACTTTGCAGTGTCCCATACACTGAACACCACCTTACAGCCTAGTCCCAGCTGATACTGTGGACCACTGTAATGCCTTATGCCATAGTGTATCTCTGCAGCAGTTGCCATTGTCCTACATGTATATACACTGGTGTTGCACTGTATATGGATGTTGTTCCATACATGTCCCTACTGTAGGCCATTTCTACCACCATTATGTTACTCCCTGTGGACGTTTTCCACAATGACAGGATGCTAATTATCATGCAGGTGTCTGACATACCCTTCCAATACCCCATCATGGTCACCACTGTGATGCTGTGCATTTCACAGCAATAATACGTGCACATGTACAGCATGCATTCTGGGTAGGTGTGTTAGATGTGTGCAATGAATATACCATCACCATTACATGCCCGATGTATTGGCAAGCAAGTACATAAACCATATTCACCAGCTACAGACTGCTGCCTTGGTGGTATCCCGGAGGGACCTGCATAAGAGGGTGATAGATGCAAAGTCAGTGGCCACACCTGTGGCATTGCTACAGGGTGGGTGCAGTATTACAATACATCAACAGTACATTTTCACAATACTACCACATATGGACATATGTTTATCACTATTATGCAGCAACAAAATATATCTATGACATGTCAGATATGCATGATCTACTTGTACCGATGCAGATGTATATTCAACAGTGGTGTACTGATGTGCCCTGTGGCCTTATCTGCATGCTCCTTGGCCGGTGTGTGGGTGGCACCCACCTCCACAAAGGTGTTTGACGGTTGGTGCCATGAGGCTGGCCAAGATCTCCTCCACATGTGTCGGGGGGATGGATGGCATGGGCCCCCCCTGTGGCAAGGTGATCCCCCCCAGACTGCAGCAGCATGGTGACAGACATTGTGAAGCAGGTCAGAACAATGATGCCGGACCTGCTCATAACTGCGGTTGTGCAGTCCGACATCATTGACCCTGTGGACTAGGTCATTCCACAGTGTGGTCCACTCCTGCTGATCATGGGCAGCCTGGCCAAACAAGTTCACATAGGACTGTATTAGTTAATTCAGCAGGATTTCATTTTCAGCTGCTGTGTAGGCTGGCAGCCTTCCATGGGACATCGTGCCTAAAAGACATAAAGATGGACACAGGTGTGAGCAAGTCATGCAGCAAGGTTACCACAGTTTGTAATGCACATCACTGTCATCCCCCCCACAATATTAGCGACAACAAACTGCACACACAACTCAATAGTTATGGCTACAGCATACCTACCAATGAGGCAGATATTGTACTGTTCCACGCTCTGTGCAATGTGTTTATAGCCATGTTCCCTGTGTGGACACTATCATTGCTGGCCTGTTACAGACTATTCACCTGCATGTCATTGTCAGGGCCACAATGGTTCCATATATGCCTGTGGCATGCTTGCTATGTGTTTGCTGCACAACTGACATTCTGTGTTATTGCGGTTATCTATGCATGCTGTTGGACATGTTCTGGGATTGTGTAGACTATTACTACTGACATATGTTCTATAACAGTGACACAATAGCATATATATGTACTACTGACAGCAGAACCACCTCTCCAAACTTATCTGCCCATGTTACCAGATCACATCACATGTGTGACCCACCCTGGGGCCTCCTCATGTACTGGTCCAGCAATACCATCAGGTGGAACTAACCCAGGGAATGTTGCCCCCCCAGGGGCACACACAAACATGTTCCTGTCCCCTGAGGACAGGTCCAGGGTCTGTTCCATAACGGACTCCACAGATACATGTGGAATGTGCTACATCGCCTTGAAACACCCACTACACATTTACAGGGCCCACATGCTCCTCCTGCTCAGCCTCCAGGCTAGGCATCTTCATGTCATGGACTGCTGTTGTGAGTAGCATTGAGTGGGAGGCTTATCCCCATTGTGTCCATATTGGGGCCCATGGGGCGTACACATCACAGACCACACACACCATCCAGGGTGTTTACCCACCACATGTGTCACATACCACCATTGTAGGCTGTCCTCTATATCTACCAACCCTGACCACCTCCACAATTATACCTGCCATACTTCCTCATATTCCCATTCCATACATCACAGACAAGGGCAATGTGTTCCCAACAAGGGGTTCACATGTGACATACCCATCCATGTTGCACACACTGACAGCTGTAGATATCCAGTGTTACTAACAGCTATAATGCATCGTCAGATGGCTACACTAACTGACATATATGCATTACTCTTTACTCCTTACAACATGTTACACTGCAGTACTGTGGTACACTGTAGTACAGTCACCGTGTGCATCAGAACCATATTAGCCTGTCCCTGCATTGATGGTATGGATGACAGGGATGTGGCACAGGTATCATCATATGCACAGAGTGTCTTGTTGATTTGCCAGAGGACGAGGGTTGTCTTTACATTTGACATCATGTGTGTGGGTGAGGGGTGTAGTGAGGTGAACTGGGCATGGTGATGTGGTGTGTGTAGGTATAGGGTTGCCCTAGGTGTGTTTGTATAGTGTGTGGGTATGCATGCACACAGTTCTGCCATGTGGCTGCCCTACACAGGTGTTTATAGACAGCTGCAGACCATACCTGGCAGGGTGTGCAGTTCACTGCCTGCAGCCATGGACACGTGGATTGTGCCTACCAAGGGTTCCATGGGCATGTCCAGGTACAGGCCATGATGTGCTACTCTCACCTGCTGATGACAAATGTCCTCTGGTACCAGGCCCCTCCTGGGACTGGCCAGGACCACATGCTCATGGCCTGCTGTGGTGTGGTGTAGACAGCACTCCCCCCCCCCGAGGTGACAGGGTTGGTACTGCCACTATTAGAGCCCCTTGGTGTCTTAGTACATCCACATCGACTGCCAGCTGTTGGTGTTGCTAGCCTACATCCACAAGGCCATCGCCCCACTCCCACCTCATGTTCAAGCATGGACAGACCACGGTCGATGAGGGCCATCATCTCACCAGACTGTCTATCCATGAACTCAGTTAATGCACGGATGACACCAGCCAGTTCACGGGCGTTGTCACTTGCAGATGTGAGAGCATCCCTCTGCAGCCTCAGGCCCTGTCTGGTGTAACGTTCTATATGTGCCTGTGCCTCCATCACAGCCTGAAACATGCACCTGCTGGTACCAGCTATGTCACCTCTGCCAGGGACATGATGTCCAGCAGCCCTACCATGAGCACCCTGGGACATCTGCCTATGCGGTGCGCTGCCAGACATCTGTCTATGCCTGCTGCCACCAAACACAGTAGGCATGGTTACCACACTTTCCTGTGCACAGCCACTAAATGCCAGCTGTCCCTCTGCTATGGCCACTGGTGATGGGGTATGTATAGGCAATGAAACTGTGTGTGGGGTTAGGGTGGTTAAAAGGAGGTTGTCAAATGATGGCGGTGTTTTGGCCCCTGACAACACCACCTGTGCCTCAACAGTACTATCATCATCTTCGGTGTCTGTATGGACACCATCAGATTGCATGCAGGAGGAACCCTGACCCATCTCGCCACCCATGGGAGAAAACAATAAATGCACTTTAAAACCTGTACAGCATTGCCTAACAGTACACACACACACACACACACACACACACACACACACACACACACACACACACACACACACACACACACACACACACCACAGTAATACCTACCTGTCCATGACTTTACAGACACTCCCACTTATATGTCCATGTGTACCCCGTCCTGCATCACACTTGGTTAGATACACACATTGATACCACTAATTAACATATCAATTCTCTAAATGCCTGCACAAGCGATCACAACACAAGACCTGTTACTACGTTACCTGCCTGACCTGTGTGTAGTGGTTTTAGATGGACTCACTGCTATCATTCTGTGTTCACCCTGTGTATGTCCAGGCATCATGAGCATGGCCCCTATATGTGTGGGCTACTATGTTCACTCTATGTGTAATGTGTATGTAATGCTCAGTACATGCTAGATATGCTACTCAATCAGCCTATCATGTGACAACTGTAATATATGGATACACTCCCTGGTGTTGACTAGTACTTCCCCAATGCATCTGTAGTGCTGCATATGTGGGTTGTAGGTGACCTCTCTGCTGAATGTGATATTAAGGGTGTACCTGGTGTCTACCTTCCCTCTCAATGCCTGTTCCATGCTACAGACCATATTATACTATCAGCTGTCCTGTGATTGCATACATGACAAGCATTCCTGGTGTGTATTGTGGCGGTCCATGTCCATGTACTGCACAATCCCAAAGGGAGGTACTGCTGTATGAACACCCCACAATCACACATGTGCATACATGGCCAGCCACACAAACACATGCACACACACATCCATCCTACATGGATCAACCTCCCTCCACTTCACCAGAGTGACCCTACAGACTAAATACCTACCAGGATGCACACACACACACATACAGGAGAGGTTGCACAATGATAGTCCACACAGTCCTCCTATTACCCATCTGTCAACATGCATAACATATGGTTCCCAACAGCATGCAGTACAGCTATATTCAATCCATGCTAGCAACAGCATAAATGTGTGTGATGCATGTGCTGTGTCACTAGGTGATGCCCCTTCCCCTAGATACCACTGCACCCATGAACACAGTATTACTTTGCACCTGTTCTACACCCTGCCATGTACTGTGCACCACACCTCACAGGTGTACAGCCCATTGCTGAATGTCTACTACTATGTCTGTTATGTCAGCTTTAATGATCACAGCCCCTATGTTTTCCAGCAACATATACCTGGGATGATATGTGGACAGATGTCATTTGTGAATGCCTGATGTCTGATTTACAGCTCTCAACATCAGTGGACCATTTATGACCAATCCAATACTCTTACACTGACAACCATCAGAGCATACCATGGCTATGGGGGATGTACACACCCTTATTGATATGACGCACCCATCCTTGATCTGCTATGGGACCACATCACCGCATATCTTAACAGTACATGAGCCCAATATGTGACATATGTCCTGTACTTTCACATGCAGTGTCTATAGAATGTGTAAAGTGTGCGGATGCTGACAACAATGCATACACACTGTGTGGGCATATGTGTGCACACCCTTATCATGATGGTTTGAAGCACCTCTTGTTGTGTGTACTACAGCAGTCACTACTCTTGGCAGGGGTATACCAGCATTGGCCATCTGCATTTGCCAGTGTATGTTCAGTCTGCCCTACACATGTCCCTTAATCTGCATGGTTGCAAGGTTTACTCATGTGCACATCCCTTGGTGTTCACACACTGCTGTTACTATTGCTGTGCGGGTAGGGTTACGTCTGCTACAGGTCCTGAACCTGACTATGTGCAGATACAGCCATTCTTAGCTTAGGGTCCCTGCTGCAGTGCACTGGTGTGTCATGCTGACAGCCATCCCTTCTTCAGCCTTTTTCCAGATGAATGACAAGTAAGGCCTCCACATGTGTGTCACTTTGCAGTGTCCCATACAATGAACACCACATGTTACAGCCTAGTCCCAGCTGATACTGTGGACCACTGTAATGCCGTATGCCATAGTGTATCTCTGCAGCAGTTGCCATTGTCCTACAGGTATATACACTGGTGTTGCACTGTATATGGATGTTGTTCCATACATATCCCTACTGTAGGCCATGTCTCCTACCATTATGTTACTCCCTGTGGACTCTTTCCACAATGACAGGATGCTAGTTATCATGTAGGTGTCTGACATACCCTTCCAATACCCCATCATGGTCACCACTGTGATGCTGTGCATTTTACAGCAATAATACGTGCACATGTACAGCATGCATTCTGGGTAGGTGTGTTAGATGTGTGCATGAAATATACCATCATCATTACATGTCCGGTGTATTAGCAAGCAACTACATAAACCATACTCACCAGCTACAGACTGTTGCCTTGGTGGTATCCTGGAGGAACCTACATAAGAGGGTGAGAGATGCAAAGTCAGTGGCCACACCTGTGGCATTGCTACAGGGTGGGTGCAGTATTACAATACATCAACAGTACATTTCCACAATACTACCACATATGGACATATGTTTATCACTACTATGCAGCAACAAAATATATCTATGACATGCCAGATATGCATGATCTACTTCTACCGATGCAGATGTATACTCAACAGTGGTGTACTGATGTACCCTGTGGCGTTATCTGCATGCTCCTTGGCCAGTGTGTCGGTGGCACCCACCTCCCCAAAGGTGTCTGATGGTTGGTGCCACAAGGCTGGCCAGGATCTCCTCCACATGTGTCGGGGGGGTTGGATGGCATGGGCCCACTCCTGTGGTGAGGTGATCCCCCCAGACTGTAGCAGCATGGTGACAGACATTGTGAAGCAGGTCAGAACAATGATGCCGGACCTGCTCATAACTGCGATTGTGCAGTCTGACATCATTGACCCTGTGGACTAGGTCATTCCACAGTGCGGTCCACTCCTGCTGATCACGGACGGCCTGGCCAAACAAGTTCACATAGTGCTGTATTAGTTAATTCAGCAGGATTTCATTTTCAGCTGCTATGTAGGCTGGTAGCCTTCCATGGGACATCGTGCCTAAAAGACATAAAGATGGACACAGGTGTGAGCAAGTCATGCAGCAAGGTTACCACAGTTCTTAATACACATCACTGTCTCCCCCCTCTTATTAGTGACAACAAACTGTACACACCACTCAATAGGTATGGCTACAGCATACCTACCAATGAGGCAGATATTGTACTGTACCACGCTTTGTGCAATGTGTTTATAGCCATGTTCCCTGTGTGGCCACTATCATTGTTGGCCTGTTACAGACTATTCACCTGCATGCCATTGTCAGGGCCACAATGGTTCCATATATGCCTGTGGTATGCTTGCTATGTGTTTGCTGCACATCTGACATTCTGTGTTATTGCGGTTATCTATGCATACTGTTGGACATGTTCTGGGATTGTGTAGACTATTACTACTGACATATGTTCTATAACAGTGACACAATAGCATGCATATGTACTACTAACAGCAGAACCACCTCTTCAAACTCATCTGCCCATGTTACCAGATCAGATCACATGTGTGATCCACCCTGGGGCCTCCTCATGTACTGGACCAGCAATACCGTCAGGTGGAACCAACCCAGTGGATGTTGACGCCCCAGGGGCACTCACAGACATGTTCCTGTCCCCTGAGGACAGGTCCAGGGTTTGTTCCATAACGGGCTCCACAGATACATGTGGGATGTGCTACATCACCTTGAAGCACCCAGTACACATTTACAGGGCCCACATGCTACTCCTGCTCAGCCTCCAGGCCAGGCATATTCATGCCATGGACTGTTGTTGTGAGTAGCAGTGAGTGGGAGGCTTATTCCCATTGTGTCCATATTGGGGCCCATAGGGTGTACACATCACAGACCACACACACCATCCAGGGTGTTTACCCACCACATGTGTCGCATACCACCCCTATAGGCTGTCCTCTATATCTACCAACTCTGACCACCTCCACAACTATGCCTGCCATAATTCCTCATATTCCCATTCCATCCATCACAGACAATGGCAATGTGTTCCCAACAAGGGGTTCACACGTGACATACCCATCAATGTTGCACACACTGACAGCTGTAGATATCTGTGTATATTGCTATGTATGCTGTTTCCTTGCACATAGCATGCAGCACTGTGGTAGTAATATAGGGGACATGTATTTACATACATATATGTTTATGTGTGTGTTTGTATATATATGTAGACATGTGCATATAGGTATATATCTATATAAGTGTAGATATATGTGATGTTGTAGGTGATGCACATGATCAGGTGATGCATATATATGTCTACAGATGGGTATCTGTATATTTGTGGACATACCTGTACATATATATATCTATATCTATATATTATATATATATATATATATATATATATATATATATATATATATATATATAAATATGGGTCTACTGCTTTTAGTCAAATTACATTTGGTTGAAAATTATTTCAGGCAGCCCACTTCACTGAAAGCTCATTTGATTGAAAGCACATTTGTTCGAATTCCATTTGGTCAAAAATGGAATATAGCCTCTGCCCCACTGCAGTGCGACCCTGGAGTGAGAATATAAAGTTGGGGGGCAAAGCCCCCACATTGGGGGTGTTGGGGGTGTAGCCCCCCACATTTTGAAACTAGTTATTACTGATGTTATATGTTTCAATGCATTTTTAGAGGATACACAAGTATATCATAGTGAATACACTGCAAAGTATGTGGGGGGGCTACGCCCCCCACACCCCTAACTTTATATTCTCATTCCAGGGTCGCACTTTTCAGTGAAATGCATTTTCGGTGAAGTGGGCTGCCTGAAATAATTTTCGACGAAATGTAATTCGACTAAAAGCAGTAGACCCATGTATATATATATATATATATATATATATATATACACTATATATATATATATATATATATATATATATATATATATATATATATATATATATATATATATATATATATATATATATATATATATATATATATATATATATATATAGATAGATAGATAGATAGATATAGATATAGCTATACACACATATGCATACCTATATGTGGAGTACATTCAGACATCAGGTCCACAATCTCAAAACACCTTCCTGCACAGCTGCACTGTTCTGTCTTGCTAAAACACAGACAGGTGCCACATATGGACACAGCCTGATATTAGGGAGGTATATGTAGAGCCTGATTGCAGGTAAGCCTATTACACACCTATGGCATTTCAGCATGCTACAATACATGTTAACCTGCGTATCTTTCAAGAGTTGGGCTGTGGAACCCACGTGTCCATCATTATGGCATTACGTCCACCATCAGCTATTGGCCACATAATGTACATACTTCCCATTACACAACACACACTATGACGGCTTACATCTTATCAGTCAGTGCTGCACTGCACGGCTGATGGGTATGGCCTACTACCCACAGGTATAGACTCTATTGTCCTTAGCAGTTGTTCAGCTGAACATCATTACAACAAAAACACCTGAAGGCACATATAAAGCATTCCATATCATCTATCCCATTATTATGGACTAAGTACTATGTTCAATTACATACCTATATATTTCACATACCTGTTTTGGGAATGCAGACTCTTCTGGATTTTTTTTCTGTGCTTTATACGCACGGTCTCTCTCTCTCTTTCTCACTCACTCTCATTCTCTCTCCAGTAAATGGAATGAGCTGCTTTGCATAGATTGCGGCATGGAATTTGTAGGTGATGCACATGATCAGGTGATGGCCTCTGCAACAATCAGTGTCTACCACTTGCTACCTGCATGAAGCATGGTGTGTAGTACTTCCAGTTACCACTGTCATGGCAACCAACTACTATAAATCCCTACATCATGTGGACGTGATCCCTTTACCTTTCCTGTATGATGGACATCCTTCCTTTGTGTTGGCAGCAGTGTTACAGACAGCAGGTAGCAATACATTTTACAGGAGAACCTGCACACTCAGGCCAGCTACATATTTGTAGGAGGTTCCAGAGCTGCAGACAGAGTGTGAGTAGTGTTGTTGTCTTCATTTTATAGCACCAGTGCTACAGGGTTTGTGTATACATACTAGTTTAACTTGGAATGCAGTCTGTCTGCATAGCTAGCAACTGTGGGCCTATGCTCTTGATGGCCAGAG
>NC_056729.1:978000594-978083094 GCF_019279795.1 Protopterus annectens
ACTTTGTTCTCATAGATGTGTGACAATCAGCTGTATTTCCTGTTTGCTGCCTATATGTCTGAGATCATCCCACTGACTTCCCACAGGGACAGGGTGACAGGCAGCAGATATGGACCAATTTACTGGACATTCTGGACATATCTGTACAGTTGTGGGGTATGATTCTGTATGCAGACTACTACCACTCCCAGGATTCGAACCATGGATGTGTGTGCTAAAAATACAGCAGTTCATATCTCAGTTGCGTGTGCTATTTGGATTTTGTTGTCTACCTTTTCACTGTTTTCTGTCTATGTGCCACTCAGTTGTACTAAGTGACCTCTGTGGATTGCACCAGTCATATACAGACATTCCTACACATTCTATTTATGTTGCACAGTGTGGGTAACAGTGCTTAATACAACAGAACTATTTAGTGATTGCAAATCTACATTACCATATGATACCAGAGTATACACATGCCATCCAGCAGTTAGACCTTTATTGTCAGGCTATTATGCTTTTATTTACATACAAACTATATGAGACTCTTCGTGCCATATTCTCCGGTATATGGAGTTGTTGTTGTTGTTGTGTCTTTCGGCTTTTCCTGGTTAGGGGTCGCCACAGCGGAACTCCGGTCTGCTAATGATTGGCAGTAGATTTTTACGTGCTGAGTTGCCAGGAGTACTTGCCTTAAACAATACAGGTTTTATCTTGGAAATTACTTTACTAATACTTTTAGATTTATTTCCTATGACAGTACATGCAAGAGTATTACTAACCTGCCTCACGTCGCAACCTCTCCAGGTGACTGGGCCTCAAGGTTCACTGCCCATTCACTTGCCACTGTGAAGGACATAGGAGGAATATTTAGCCATACCTATCCATAATATACATGAACTGGCAATAATTAAACAGGTAGTGGAGTGATACTTACACACAGCTGGGACCTCCGCTGTTGTCCTAGCCTCTTGGATCCACTGTTGCAAGAGATCCCCCTTTCACCGCTTCAGGTCGGCATAGTGATGCCTGACCTGCTCACCAGTTTGGGGTATGCCAGTGGCACTGGTGAGGTCATGGGCGAGACAATCCCAGGCTTCTGCCTTATATTAGGAATCCTGGTACTGGCCCTGCAGCAGTTTCTGCTCATGGTCTTTGACAAGGGGTCCTGCCATGACTCTGGACAACTGGATAACCCAGTGCTGCGCCTAGAAGCCCAGAAGTGTACTCCCTCTCTCCTTTCTGCCATGGTGGCTGCAAGGGGAAGCTACAACCAGTTATGAGATGTATTCCTACCTGTTGGGTTTATATAGGGCTGAATTCCTGCACTTTCCCGTGATTGGCCAGTTTTGAAAAGGCTAAGCTATAGGCATACTTGCTTACCTAAGGTTGGCATTGTTTAAAGGGGTATACCACTAGGCACATTGAGTTAGCTGGCCTACACATTACTTACACCTCCTAAGCTGGCCTGTGCAATGCTTAGCATTGCTTAAAATTGACTTAGCATTATGTTTGCTTTTTGGCATTAATTTTTCATCACATCTTGTATATATGTTTGGTATCCATGATTCATGTGTATGTACACTATATGGGGTCCTTGTGTTTAGTAGGGGACTTCAACACTCTGTGACTATAGTGTATAGCGTCCTGGGTTCAAGACCTGCAAGGCTGTTCATTTTGTTGCTGAGCAGAACAGCGGCTGTTGGATACAGAGTGATTAAGGCACTTTTAAGCACTTGTAAGCAGGTTTGTCTGAGGGTAAGCACTGCTAACCTCTGGTTAATGATGCTTACAGAGAGTTAGCTTCAATATTTCTTAACCTGTGTGCACATTGCTTACCCGCATGCAAATGGGCTGAAACCCGCTTACTAGTGCTTAATACTGCTTACACTTGCTTACTAGTGCTTACTCCCGCTTACCACTGCACTAATTTAGACAGTAATGTCTAATGGTTCTTGGGAAGGTGGGGGACGTGGAAGCTGTATGGAGATATCATTCATTACACATTTTACCTTTCATTTGTATCTATGATTCCTGTGTACATACAATATGGCACTGACACCTCACATCTGCATTTAATGCGGTACTCCAGTTCACAGATATATGTTATTTAGTAGGTTATGTAACTAAAATATTGGTCATAACGTGACTTGACATAAAAAATGGAATGTGCTGCAGTGAGACTCAAACTGGGAATGCCTGCTTGTAAGGCGAATGTTCTGCCCACTACACTAGCGATACTGCTTCATTTGCATATATCTTCCTTGTTATCTTCTTCAGCCATTTAAGCTGCATTAACCATAGCTAGGTGATGGGCAAACCCATGCACCTACAGTTAAATTTCATCTGTTTCATAAAAATAAAAAATGGAATATTTATATTGTGTATTTACTATTGCTGTTGTACATATAGGAGGATGTTGCTGGGGGTATGCAGACACCTATGTGCAGTCTTGCTCATTCTTTTGGGCTTTCTGCTGTTCTTCATTGCAGGGGCACTCTTACATGCTCTGTGTAAGATTAGGAACTCAGGCAGTGCGCCTTCATTAATACGCATGGCGCACTGCTGTCCTGCTCCTAAACAGCTGCTTCCATGCAGGACTAAGCTAGTCCTGCATGGAAGATTAGTAAATCTGGGGGGAAATCTTTTAATCTTTTCTATGGCATACCATACTTAGTATATCAACAATTAACACTTCCTAGAGAGTTTACATGTCGTGCCATTATAGATTTCAGACAAAGTTTACAAGTATTTTAGCCTACTGCCATGCAGTATTACTTTCGGGCTTTGTATTTAGATTAAAATACTGTAGTATTCACTGTTTCTATATATTTCATTCTATAGCTATATAACAGACCTCTTTGCATTATGAATACTTTGCATATTCTATATTCTAAAGATTCTTTATTTCTAATGTATTGAGTATACTGGAAACATGGACACATGCTTGTCATCCAGTTTTGCTTTAGTTGTTATGAATAAACAATCTGCCTATCAGACAAATGTGCATTCATTAGAACATTTTCTTTTCTGCCTTTTGTCATATGTCCTCAGTAATACCTATACTAATCATCAAAGGACAGTTTATCAGTGTTTAGGCTTGTACAAATTCTACTTTCCTTTAGGATAGCACATATTCTCTTTTAACAATAATTCCTTTAAAAATGCCTCAACGTAAATCCCCAGAACTTGCTGGGCCTTTTAAGTTTACTTAAACTGACATTTAATAATGTAAGTAATGTAACAAATTGTTTAAAAGTAGTAAGAGGAAAGGACTTCATTAAATAATGAAAGACCCAGCCATAACACTGAATTCCATAATATCCTGAACAGTTCTTTTATGTTTATTACTACTCCCATGGGGTGGGTATGGACAGACTAATGAAAATATAAATTATAAAACATAATCAGAGACTCCATAAGAGCAAATAGTAATGAGATATAACATATACTTTGTATGTTCAGTACCCTCATATTATACTGAAGTGTTTTTAGTGTAAATGTAACTTAGTTATTCAGAGGAATGTAAAACAAGCAGTATAAATACATTCTAGGACAGTGATAGTTGTCTGTTCTCACACATCCCTGACACCATACCCATATATTCAGACACAGCTGTCAATGCCAAGAATGTGGGCATACATATAATTCATGCTGTGCATGTATTCACAGAAACTTTTCCATAAAATAAAATGCACATATTATGAATCCTGGCTATACAGAAAAATGAAACATTCAAATATAAAGGTGTATAAGGAACACTGTGAGCATGTTGCTGTGTGAAAATTTATAGCAGTGCTACCCATCAATATGTGATCTTAAATGTTCTCCAAAAACACTTAAAAATCTCCTGTCTCAAGGCTTGGTTCTATGGCTGTTGATTGCAAAATGCCAAAATTTCAAGAACATTTCAATGGAGTTAAATTTCCATAAAGCAGGTGAAGTCTAGCACACATAATGTAGAATACATGCCATAAAAATGTATCTTTGTCACACTATTCAGTAGAATCCTTGAGGAGATGCTTTAAAGAATGACTGAAAAGGGCAGTTTTAATCAATTGCCAAAAAAGCGTGCAAATATGTTATGCAAAACATAACTGAAAGGTGAAGCAGCTGAGAAGGTGATCAGCTTACAAATGCACCTAAGTTAATTTGTAATCATTCTTAAGGAATTGTGTTTTTTTATTATATGCCAGTGCACAGAATAAGAAAAAGGAGAAACTGCATTAGAACAGATGCCAATAGAGAGGATACGAGTGGACTCTGAGACAAGATCTTGGTGCTATGGCAAAAAAGTGTCAGGGCAGCAGTAGCTGAAGTAGTAGAAATAGGAAAAAGGAAATTGATGATGCTTATCAATTTTCATCTCAATAAATCAGAAAAAGATAGTGACACAGTGCTATCATATCTCCAGTGTTCCACAGTTTCAGGATAGCTGAGATCACGTCTTCACTAAGGTTGTGTGACTGTAGAGATGTGTGTGTGTGTGTGTGTGTGTGTGTGTGTGTGTGTGTGTGTGTGTGTGTGTGTGTGTGTGTGTGTCTATATATCATATTTGCATAGTTTATGGGTGAAACTAGAACGGAGTGTGGAGGCTCAGTCCCTTGCATGGAAGGTGCATGGAGACTTTATATGCTGTGAAATACTGCTAATAATATAATAAGCTGAATTCATGAAGCCTCATCTCATTGAGATTCAACCCCATTGTCTTGCTGTTGTGACGTTTTTGTTCTATGCTGTAATAAGTTTGAAGGTATGGTAAACCCCCTACATTGATGAGGGTCTGGGATGAAGCTCTGGTAAAGTGCACTGTCTTTTTTTTTCCTGCATTCATCTTATCAGCTCCTGTTTTAATGACACAGGTTGCAGTGAATAATACTGAATACCATGACTTAGCAAACATTTTTCTGTGAAATTTGATTAGTCAAAAAGTGATTTAGCCACTGACAGTGGATTATGTTGGTTTAATCAGAAATTGTTTTTAACTTCTTATTGGTCCGTCATAATGACCATATAATTAAGAAAATCTTCTGTTTTTATCTTATTCTACAGTTTCTGTGGACATCATTTTGGCTGTTTATGAAATCTGATCTTTTTCTTACTGGGATATTACATTTTATGTTACTTGAGAAGGAGTCAGTCTTGGGCTAGGAAAGGGAAAGCTACATCTGATATTTATAGCATTAAGCAATTTAATTAGGTCACTCTGTCATATTCAGATAAGGTCAATTGTTGGGCCAATAAATTCATAATTGTTGCATGCAGTTGTGCACTTCCATTGTGCATACCTTTGTTTGCATGCAGTTCATACACAGTGTGATTCATAGAAAAGAAACACCCTAGGACACATAATTATCTTTCCCTGAAACTAGTATATAGGGTTGTGTACTGTATACCTCTGAGTTTATTGTCATTGGACATACTTAGACATACGTTTTCTAAATTTCAGTGCAGTGCATTAAACAGTGTATGGAAATTACATACCTTCTTATGTAGTAAGCAAAAACCAAAAACTAAAGTAAACAGCAGATGCAGGGTGGTATCCAACGAGACGGAGCCTGGATGATAAGCAATCCTTTACTAAATCCAATAGTCAAAACGAAGTACAACCAAAGTACAAATACACGTAAAATCACAATATAAAAATAGATAAAAGAAAAAGTTTAGTGCTTTCGTCAATATTCAGACTTCTTCAGAACAATACATTTCTGGCTGATAACGCCTTAAATACACACATAACCAATTAGTAAACTATTAACCCACATCATTTCCTTTCAATTAAGAAACATCACAGGAAGTGCAAAGTGATAGCAAGTTCTCCCACTGTTTATATGGACACGAAATGTCAGCTAACCAAATGCTAAATCAATAATGCCACATATAAAAAATATTGTGGGGCAAAAATACTAATGACAGTATAAATAATTTATAACATGAATAACTGTTTGAGTTTCAGAAGTGATGTTACAGAAATTCTGTCATTAAGACCTGGAGGGGAGTATGCATTCAGTCTGATCTGCCACTTTAACTCAATGAACTCCAAATATTCCTCAACAGGTCCACCCCTTTGTCCTAAATCAACTTGTTCAAGAATGAAAAAACTGAAACTGTGATTACTTTGGTCATTAATATGCCTGAATAAAGCATTCTTCATATTTTTCTGCTTGATGTCATATAAATGTTGGTAGACTCTAAGTCTAAAAGCTTTTTTTGTTTTCCCCATATAATAACCTTGGCAGTTTTTACATACCGCAATGTAAACAACCCCCTCAGTATAACAAAACATTTTCTTTTTATTAGTGATGGATCCATAATTCTTAAGTCTAAATTTGTCCGTATCCATCATAAAAGGGCACTGGGGACATCTACCACATTTGTATGTACCACTACTAGTAAGATTAGGTTTGCCTTTTTCAATTAGTCCTTTAATTGATGTACTCTTTTTATAAACTATAGTGGGTCTATTGCCTATCTTATCCAAGACCCCAATGTCATTGTCAAAAACCTTCCAATATTTGTATATTATGTATTTAATTTCTTCAAAATCTACAGAATATGTGAGTGTCAATGCATGTGTAAATTTAATATTGTTATACCTCTCATTATTGTGGTCATCCCTATTGCCCAATAGGGCTCTAAAATGTCCACTGGTCCTCTTATTTTTAACCTCCTGTATGATATTTGACAGAAAGGGCTCTGGGTAACCTCTTCTCTTGAACATATTGGACAAATTGTCACATTCCTTGGTAAAGTCATGTAAATCAGACACCATCCTGGCCAATCTAACACATTGGCCCTCAACCAGTAGATGACTTCCAAAAGGAAACACTAATGCACTTTTTGGCATTTAGTTCCAATGCACGATTTTGGCACCAGTTATTTATTTGGGAAAAACCTTCTTGCAGTATTGCTAAGTCAAATGATCATACAAGTCATCATATATTCTTGAGGAGTAAGACATGAACAGTGGAATGCTTAAAACAGCAAAGTCCATTCTTTGTTTGTAATTATGCCATTCACATATTTAAAAACTAAAGGAATTATGTCTTCACTATCACAAAAGAACCCTTAATGCTGCAGCAAAAGAAGTCCATACACATGATGCACTGTGCACCATTTGGCAGCCTTTCACTGCACTCAATGTAAGGAGTAATTTGCTGATATGTCAGGCTTCATTTCCATGACTGTTGACTATGTTTCTTCTTTTTATCATGTACTTGAAAGGCTATAGTCATGCCAATAATCTCACTGGCAGGGGATCACTGGCATCAGTGTGGGAATGATACCATAAATGTGGTTGCCACACTCAGTTAATTTGAGCGGTATACCTACTCCAGCAAGCTGTGATGATGGTTTAGTTTTATAGTCATTAACAGGCACACACTGCAGATTTTTGCTTGATATTAATTAATAATTATTGCGGACAGAGTACACCACCACTGTTAATGGGGTGCCTGGTTCACCCTTCTTGTTTTTGTTGTGGTTACTATGCAGTTCTAGTGACATAACTTCTGGCAATACCTCCACGGTGTTATGATTCATATATTTGTGAATAATGTGCTATGTTGAGGATCTTCTTTTGTCTAACTACTACATGCTTGTAATTTTATAGGTACACAGTAATATATGTCAACAATCACTGGAGTACTGGATCTTAGTAACTCATCTAAAGCTTTGGGATATGGGTAAATCTGAGTACCACCCCTATCCAGTTATATGCATTGTTTATGAATCTTAGCCAAGGAATGCATAGAAACACTGCTAAGCTTTCTAGTGTGAACTGCCACACACAGATAATTCCCAAGAGCAAGGAGTTATAGGTCATTTGACACTTTAGGTTAAAACAGATGTTTTTATTAAAAAAGCATGGGATGCTGAAAGATGTTTCCAGCAAAAGAACTAAAACTGTTGAAAAAAAGTCTGTTTAGTAGCTTACTGCTAATAACATATGGTTGGAGTCATGCAAAAAGATGTAGTGACACCTTTCAAAGCTACTCAGAAAAAGCAGAAATTCAATACACTTGTACGAAACCAGTATAATCAGTCCACAATATATAACAGGGACACACACTGTTTTGTGGAAAGAAGACCCAGCTGTAAAAAAAGTAATTATGTTATTATGGCAGATCTCATTACACATTCTGAGGTATAGCAAAGTATGAAACAATGCTAACAACTTTGAGTGACACATAGACATTGATATTACATAAATGGTCTAGCTAGAATGGATACCTTTTCAGTTTATGAGTGAAGCTGTCTTGTAATTAAGTACAAAGTGGTGTGCATATCATTATGTTTACCCATAAGGCCACTCTACTTTTGCCGTTTGAATTATAAAAAATTAAAACGGGGAAGAGTGGTGGTATTAACGCAGAACATCAGCTCAACTTGTTTTAATCTAATATAAATTAACTCTTTCTCTATCTACTGACATTAACATATGAACCAAATTATTTTGTTTAAAGTTTTTATTTATTTTACTTTTTTCATGTGTTGGTAGGGTAAACTCATTAGGTACAAGTATCTTAGAACAGGTTAAGTGACTTATTCAGAGACATCCAGCTTTCAATTTTAAACTAAGGGAATTAAGCTCATGGATTTAGGCAGAAATTTGTTAGCAACTCATGAGCTTGAATGCATGAGGTAAATTGGGCAGGATCATATAACCTATGATACATATTATACATCAGCACTACAAATACTGGACAGATATATGATACTTTAATATACTAACATTCTGACAGTCAAGTATACTCAAAAAGTTTCTACCTACCGAAGATCGTATGCAGTGTTACATACATCTCTACAGTGCAGTCTTAATTCTTATTTCTACTGCATATACTTCTACTATGATTTTTCACTGGGAAAAATGTACAGTATTGGTACTGTTTATTCTTACTTGATTATTAAGTATACATATGAACTAGAGAAGTAGTGATCATAGTATGAATGATGTAAGTATTAAATATTACAGTGAGTTACTATTCTTAGATTGTATTATGTTTCTAGTAAATGTATAACACTTCTACTATATTTGTATCATTTTTCCCATATGCCCACAATCGAGCTGAAGGAGGTCCATCTTTTTACAGTAAACCAACCCAGTTACCACACAAAAATAACATACATTCTGGTAAACACTTAATGTGTGCAGATTAAGGGTCCATTCATGTAACATGGTACTTGCACTGCTTCGGTGGACTGTTGTAAATTTGTTTGGGTATCAGCAGTAGACCACAAAAATGACCACAGCTACTGTGTGGGATGCCAGTAGGTCAGTAGTGGATTCTAGAAGAATAAAAGTGGTGCAACAGAGAAACAGGTGTCCAACTGTTACTAAGCTGGTCCAAAGTGGCGATATCCACCTCAACCCGGCCCAAACACCAATATACACTCAGAAGGGTGTGGGCTTGGCAGAACGGTTATGGTCTTTACCTCACACATACAAGGTACACGTTTGATTTTGACCTCTTGTTTTTTTCTAATGTCCTTCCATGGATGTTGGGGCACCAAAAGTATAGACCATGAAGAATGCTTGGAACCTTCCAAGTGCAGGCATACTGCTAATATCTTGTGACCTCACATGAGAGTGAAAGTTTTTTTAGGATACTTCATTTTATAAGGGTAGTTCTACAGAGGAATGGCCACTCAGTAATGCCAGACATTGCATTCCCATACTTCTTATGGTTCAGATAATGTATGTTGATGCAAAGCTGTTGTTCTAATAAGTGTTTAAGCAATATTTAAAAATTGTTCCTGATCTTGGTTCATAATCACCCCATTAGTTTTGGTGTTTTCCTTGATTCTTGAGCATGGAACTTAGTGCTAAGCTCCCTGATGGTATAGTGGCCCCATTCTCACCTACCTCCTCCAACTGGGCATGTATATTTTCAGAAGTCATGTCTATGCTGACCATCATGGCTGCATTTACCTGTACATGCTAAAGATGGCACTATGACTCTGAACAGCCTTGTGGCTGAATAGCTCCAATTGTATAATGGAACTTGCACTGCAGGCAAGCTCCCTGCCTGAAGTACCCATTGTCACATACAGACTGAGTTGCTCTGCCAGACAGCATCAGCAGATTTCGGTGTCACTGCAAAGTCTTTGGGCAGATTCACACTACATCCAGACAAGGTAAGTTCAGTAGCATAGAATATTACTGAATCACAATATTTTGCCTTGCCATAAAAGTTTGCATTGAATTCAATACTTTGGAAGACTGAGGTATTGAATTTAGTAGATCCTGACTCTCAAGATGAAGTCATCCAGGAGGTGAGGGAGGAAGAATTTTAATATTCGGGGTAGAGACTGTGCACCTTTTCTACATCGATGTTTCAAAATCCAGTCACGAATAACTATCCTTAGGCATGATTTTTGATTAGGACATCATTGGATAGAAAAAATGCTCTAGAACAGTGCTTCTCAAAGTGTGGTTCATAGACTAGTACAGGTCCACAAACTGTTACTTGTCTGCTAGATGCTTTTCTTTTCTTTCTTTTCTTTTACTTTATTATTTTTTTTTAATTAGAGAAATGCAACATTTCTTTACTAAAAAGATACAATAAAATACAAATGGCCCAAAAAGCTCCTTAGCCAAGGTTCCAATGCTGGACGGGGAGGGGCATTGGTTAAGTGCACTGACCTTTGGGAGATAGTACATTTAATTAATTAAATATCTGTTACTTGCTGAAATCCTTGCAAAATGTCTGTAAATAGAAAGCAAAAAAAGATGGCCACTGTCTGGCTGCTAAAGCAGCTACTAAAACATGATTTTTTTTTATTGAATACTGCAGTCATAAAATAATGACAGACATTTGGGCTTCAGAATTTATTATTCAGAAATTGCAATGTAAAATGTTTATCTAGCAAGTTTCTAAGCTTAGATTCTTGAGTTGAGGTTGAGAAGGCATATGGAGTTTACAGTGTGTTGTCCTGTATGGTTCTAACAGCAACAAGCTTAAATATAATTTTTGGACATTATTTATGCATTTGTTTGATCATAAGCAAATTTCTGAAGTGCATACAGTCAAACAAGTGGCTATAATTGATTGTGTGTGTGTGTGTGTGTGTGTGTGTGTGTGTGTGTGTGTGTGTGTGTGTGTGTGTGTGTATATGTGTGTGTGTGTGTGTGTGTGTGTGTGTGTGTGTGTGTTTGTGTTTGTGCACGTGTATGTGCATATGTCTGTGAGTTACAGAGTGAGTGTGAGTGAATGGCTGTTTCCTTTAGTGTGATCAGCTGTGGAGAAAGGGCTTGTTTATTGATGTCTAGATGTGGGTGTATGGGAGAGGAATGTGTGTGTGTGTGTGTGTGTGTGTGTGTGTGTGTGTGTGTGTGTGTGTGTGTGTGTGTGTGTGTGTGGGGGGGTGCATTTGCTAATATGATGCTTGGACTGACAGGGAGAAGACTAGCATTGTCAGCATACCTCCCAACTGTACAGATTTTCACAGAATGTAGAGATTTTGCCTCATATTTTTGGTCCATTTTTCATAAAATTTTGGTTTTCTGGCAAATAATTGGCAAGTCTTTAAAGACTGAAGACAGAAAATTATGACAGACATTTGAGTTTCAGACTTCATATGCTTCAGACAATTCATGTTAAGCAAAACCTGTTAGTCTATCAACTTTTGAAGTTTGTAAGACCACTATTTAAAATTTGTCCCTATTTTTGGCCTTTGTCCTCCCATTATTTGTGGCTTAGTCCAGATTTCTTGTTTTAAAAATTTGTGAGGTATGATTGTCAGGTCTGACATCACTAGTGTCTAACTGTCAGAGACATGTTAATTAACCAGTAACAAGGCCACACCTGTTTCTGTATCACATTTCCTCACCATTGCACTAATTGACTGTATAGGGCAATTAGTGTGAGTGTTGAGCATTTTTCTGAACCTATGGAGTATTTCACAATAGGCAGAATATACTTCCTGCTCTCTTTGTTTTTTCTCTGTCACCTTTGTCTTCTCCAACTCATCTTGCCAGAACATCTGTTATGAGGACAAATTGACTTGATGACAGCAGATATTGCTGTCATACTTCCCTTGAATCTTTATTCCTCTCTATAGTTGTCTGTTGCACTTTAGTATTATTGAATTCTTCATCTACCACTTTCACCCACCTTCCAAATTGTCCATTTCTTCTCTCCAGTGTCCTTTGCTGTTATACATATTCTCCTGAGTCAAATATATTTTTTAAATATCCTATAAGATAACTCTACCCTTCCTTGCTTGTTTTTTTCATATCTATGTCTGTTAAGAAAAGGTGCCACTTGATAGCTGATAAGGTGCCTTGGCACAAATCTACTCGGTCTATGTGAACTAGGAGAACTTCCTGTGTCCTACTGGATAGGGTATTGGCTGGTGTTTGTTCATGAACATTCAGTGAAATAGCTTTAATCTCCCCATGTTCTAACACCTCTTTTTCTTCCACCAATAATAAGGCCACCTTCGTGTTACCCATTGTACAAGTCATTGTCTCCTTCTTTTGACTGCACAAGGTCCTGAGAATTCACTTCTGATAGGACAGTCTCTGTTATCTAACCTGCATCTCAGATTATTTGAAGTACTGGCCATCTAGAATTCATAAAACTGGATACTACTAAGAAGTAATCTCCATAGTGAGTCTTGCAGCAGCCCTCCATTCAGAAGGAAAAGCATGTGTATTTACTTTGAAAAGATCTTAGTTATTCTTTGTAGGATAAGCGTCTTTGTTTTAACGAGATAAGTTAAGGACAAGGTACTTTGAAGTTTTGTGTATGTTGCTAGCAATCCTTCATATCTGTGCTGATACAAGGTTATATTATGTTAATAAATCCTTCTTCTCCATAAATTCCTCCCCATGTGATTTCTTCCTGGTCTTTTTCCTACATGCATCAAACTGTTATTTGTGCATTCTCACCCTAAAATGATGTGCTCTAGTTTTTTACATTCTGCTCTGTGTTCCTGTCTTTTGGTTTACCTCTCCCTCTAGACTTATCATCTTTTACATCCTAGTGTCTGCTTTATTTGCATACTGTATCTTTAGCTTCTTTCCTTTTTTGATGTCCTAGTTGGTTCTGCCCTTCCCCACATAACAATGGCCTTCTCAGGCTTCCTGTGCTCTGTTCTACTTCTGTCCTCCCCTTCTCTCTTAATGAATGTTGTCTCCTTGTCAAACTTCATGTTTCCTCCATTTATAAGTCTCTCACCTCACATTTGTTGCCTGCATCCTTGCTGCTAACAATGTATTAGTCATATTCGTCTTTTGCAAACATTAATTTGCAGAATTAGTAATGACTGTACTTTTAATGTTTAGCCTTCATTTGCCAATAATTCCCTTGATGAACATGTTAACCCCCCTTACAGAAAACTAATGATGTTCTTCATGTTTCACTGTTGCAGTCATCACACTTGGGTTATCTGCCTGCAGGTAGCCCTCAGTATGCCCAAATACCAGAGACTTAGTATTTCTGCATCGGTTGCTGTCGCTCCAGGACTGACGTCAGGTCATCAGGGGTATAAAAACAGGCAGCCGATGCCATTACATCAGTCTTTCTTGCCGAGGAGCTAGAAGCAAACACAGTTTGCATGAGTACCAGTCGGCCGCTACCTGAGTTTTCGTTTCCGAATTGAATCATCCTGAAGTCTTCAAAAGCTAAGTACCCCATTGGAGATCCTTTTCTCTTGCTCTAACCGATGTCAGAAAAAGTTAATTGTCTCACCTGTGGAAAGCAAATACCACACCGAGATTTCCATTCTTACTGCATCATCTGTTTAGGCCCAGACCACGACGTTCCTCACTGTTGGTTTTGTCCTTTGTTCAATGCCCAAACTATTCATCGTTGGGCCTTTATTGTCACTAAATACTTTTGTTCTCGATCTCCATATTCTGAAATGTCTTCAGTAAGCCATCCGACTACTGATCTTCTGAAAAAACGTAAGGATAAAGACAGAGACATACTGCACAGGTCCACAACTGACAACGATGCTTCCGTTAAGCTAGTCGCCAGTTCACCGGCACTCAGTGAGGCACTTTCATAGCCCCTTATGCCCGCTTCGATGGATTCGCAGGCCGCTACCGAGACCTGTTCAGAGTCTTGTATGCCGCAAGACTCTTCTTTGACTATGGAACCTGTAGATGTCCCTACCTTGGATGGGTCCGGAGTCGCTGAGCAGACACCGGCTTCTGAAGAAGTTCATCACATTACCAATACTCGACACAAACCGACGACTTCTTTTACGTCTTAAGTTTTGTCTAAAACTACAGAGTTTCTAAGGCCAAGAGTACGAGCTATGCTTAAAAAAATGATGACCCACTCTATAGCACCTGATTCCTTGCCACAGTCTCAAATGCTTAAAATGGCAGAAGACCTGATCATGCTGATTAATGGAAGCCAGCCTTCCCCTGCTAAGAGAAAAAGAGACCTGTCCCCAGCAGCTTTGACTGACCAAGAGTCTGACGACTCTGACATTTCTGAATATGAAGACATGCCTGTATCTGCTTATGAGGACTCAGATGCAGAGGAATTCATTCCCTCTGCTTCCCCTCCAGAGGATTTTTCTTTTGGTGAAACCCTTCATACTTTAAGAGAGAATTTCCACTGGGAATGCCATGATTATCCTCAGTCCAAAAAAGATACTCAGAGAATTTTTAGATCTCCCACAACATAGACCCTTAGCTATCCCTCCTGTTCTGGATGGTGTGGATGATGTCTTTATGGAATCCAGTCTGACTCCTGATACTTTATCCCCTGCTCCAAGGAAACCAGACAGGTACTACAGAGTCCTTGACTCTCACAAATTTCTTTTCAGAAATCCTACTGCTGACCCAGAGGTCATTTCCCAAGGGCCTAAAGGTATAAAAGCAACTACAGATAAGAAACATACCCCTTCGGACAGGGATTCCCGGACTTTAGACAGATGGGGTAAAATTGTATACACCTCTGCAAATCTAGCCATTAGGGCACTGAATTGCCAGTTTCTCCATGCTGAAATACTAGCAACATACTATGGAACTTATTAAGCAAACATTATCTACCTTTACAGACTGTGCAGAAAATAAGGAATTACAGGAGCTTATGCATTCTGCAAGCCAAGTCAGCAAGCATACCTTGCAATGTGGGCTTGACACCCTAGAAGCATCTTGCAGGGCAGCAGTCACTGGTTCTGTACTGAGAAGGCATGCTTGGCTTAAGGAACAGAACTTGCCAGACCATGTCAAATAAAAATTACTAGACGCTCCTTTGAATAAGGACAATTTTTTGGCACCAAAGCAGAAGAGGTTCTAAAAAAGATGGAAGAAAAAGCTAAGTCTATGCAGACAGTCAAAGAGTTTTTGCAGGTGCAACCTCCAAGATTCAGTAGGCATTGCGCCTCGAGAAATTGGTCCTTTCCAGCCCCCTCAAGGCCATCTCAAACTAGACCCAGGGGAAACAGACCCCACCCCCCAGATTACAGTATCAGGGTATGCAGAGATCTAAGCAATGGAGTACCTCCACTTTTAAAACAGGGAGTGCTAAGCCACTCCCTTACAGAAAGAATTCACAATGACTTGTTAACTCCACTCCTCACCTCTGCCCAATTTTTCGTGCCCCTATGAGGAAAACTTGCCCACCGTGCAAAAAACTGGACCTCCATCACCAAAGACAGATGGGTCCTCAACATTGTATCCCAGGGGTACAAATTTTACTTTCAGACACTGCCAACCCTGAAAGGGTTCCCAGACTTTCCTTCAAACCAGTGGGCAGAGGCACAAAACCAAGTTCAATCCCTGCTCTTCATAAGGGCAATTCAACCTGTTTCTGCAGAACAGATAGGTCAAGGGTTTTATTCCAGACTTTTCCTGGTACCCAGAAAAGAGGGCACTTGGCACCCAATCCTAGATCTTTCCATTCTAAACACCTTCCTGGTGGTACTAAAATTCAAAATGCTCACCCGTCAGCAGCTTCTTCCTATGCTGTCCAAAGAGGCCTGATTAGCCACCCTAGACCTAAAAGAAGCCTATCTGCACATCCCTATCAGGGAATCATGCAGGAAATATCTACGTTTTAGGGCAGGATCTATGCATTATCAGTTCTCTGCACATCCCTTTGCTTATCCACTGCTCCCAGAGTCTTTACAAAATGCCTGGCTCCAGACATTGCCTATTGCAGACAGAGAAAGATTCAAATATACCCTTACTTGGATGATTGCCTGATTCAGGCAGACAGTCAGGAAAAGCTGATGCAGCACCTGACATTTGTAAAGAACTTTCTAACCTCCCTGGGGTACACTGTCAATGAAAAGAAACCAAAACTAATCCCCAGTCAAAAGATTGTATTCCTAGGAGATCCCTTATAAGATCCCTCCAAAGCTATCTACGAAAACAAAATCACCACTAATTCTAAGGACAACCACAAAGCATTCTATAGCTATGTCAAGAATCTTGATGGCAACACCCAGATCTGCTCTGAGTTACAGCACAACGGCACGAAAATTATAGAACCAACTGATATTGCCAACATCCTGGCAGATAGGTTCAGTGCTAACTTTACCCCCCACCCCCACCCCCTAAAGGGCCCATATCTATACAGGAAGAATGCAGAGTCCCTGCAGGTAAAAGCTGCACTCTCTAAAGCCAAAAACACAGCATCCATGGGACAGGACAACATCCCAGGCTGCGTTTTATATGAACTTCAGAACAAACTGGCTCCCCACTTAAGCACCTTGTTCAATAATAGCCTCACATCAGGCTTTGTGCCCATTGAATGGTGCATGGCAACAGTTATCCCACTTCACAAAGGGGGAGCCACCACTGATCCCGGGAACTATCAACCTATTAGCCTGACGAGCCTGGTCTGCAAGGCCATGGAATGTATCATCATGGAACTCATAAACAAAGACATTGGTAACCTCCAAACTCTGGATCCCACCCAGTTCAGGTTTGTGAAAGGCAGATCATGCCTCCTGTACCTGATCGACTTCTTTGAGGCAGTCACCAAAGCTGTAGATGAGGGTAAGGTGGTTCACACAGCCTATCTTGACCTCGCCAAGGCTTTCAACACCATCCCCCATTCTGGAATTATAGCTAAACCCACTAAACTAGGTATAAATCCTTATGTCACAAGATGGGTTGCCAAATGGTTCACTGACAGAACCCACACTGTAAAAGTTGCAGACTCCATATCTGACCTCAAAGCAGTGACAAGTGGAGTACCACAGGGTTCCATCCTGGGACCTCTCCTGTTTGGTATCTACTTCTCTGAAGTACAGGCTAACACAGAAGGCCTCTGGCTAACAAAGTTCACAGATGACTGCAAACTAGGAGCCATAGTCAAGTCCCCAAATGATGTGGACATCCTACAGAAGGGCCTCACTGAGACATATGCCTTGTGTCAGAGCCATGGCCTCAAGCTCAATGCTAAAAAGTGCAGTGTCATCCCCTTTGGTAAAAACTCTGTACCCATGAACTACCACATAGGTAGCAATCTACTTAACACTGAATGTGTGATAAGAGACCTTGGGACCCAGGTGGACAGTAGTCTCTCCTTTAATAGTCACATTGCCACAGTAGTCAGGAAGTCCTTCTACATGGCACACCTCATCATAAAAGGGTTCTCATCCAGGAAAAAAGAGGTCATTGTTTCCCTCTACTCGACACTCATTAGACCCATTATAGAGTACAACGCCCGCTTTTGGAATGTACCTCACAAGACATCTGCAGCAGCTGGAAAGGCCTCAGAAGTACCTCACAAAGAGGATTACTGGCCTCAAAAAAATGGCCTACACTGACCACCTCAAAAAACTCCAGCTTTACTCCATAGCATATCGCCTACTCCGAGGTGATCTCTGCCTAACATATAAAGCTATGTCAAACCCAGAGCTGTTGGACATGCTACACCTAAAGAAATCCCAATCCCTCCGAGCTACATGCTCTAGGGACCTAAACCTTGTCACCACAATAAACAGGACTTGCTGGAGGGCTAGATTCCTGTCCTAGAGACTCCCCATACTCTGGAACAGGCTACCCATCTATATCAAACGAAGTTCTTCATTAGCACTTTTCAAGAAAAATCTTGATGACTGGATGGAAAATAGGAAATACACCCCGGGGATCCCTTCTGTGTCTTTGCTCAACAGTGGCACAGGAAAATAGCTTTCTTGGGTGGCATAAGCCAAGGAACCTTGTTGGCTAGTCTTACATAGGCCATTGGTCCAATAGCCTAGTACCTACCTATGAACCTATGAACCTATGAGCAAGCTTGGACACAGCCTCCCAGATGGCATTCATGACTCCAGAAAATCAAGCCTATCTAACAGGCTACTTCACTCAAATGGCCACCAGAACCCAGCTATCCACAAGGAAAATCCTGCAGGCTCTAGGGTTCATGGCCTCTTGCATTATACTAATTCCATATGCCAGACTGCATATGAGGAAACTTCAATGATACTTAAAAAGTCTTTGGTGCCAAAATTCTCAGGACCTAGAAACGATCATACCTATCATACCTTGTCTAAGGACAGAGTTTCTTTGGTGGGCAGCAGCATGCAACCACAACAAGGGGCTTCCCTTTACACAACCCCACGCTGCCCAGATCCTAACCACAGATGCATCAGACTATGCCTGGGGGTCACATCTGGGGAACAAGTGCATTCAGGGCCACTGGAGCCCAAGTCAAACTCATCTGCACATCAACCTAAAAGAGATGCTAGCTGTTCAGCATGCTCTGACAGCTTTCAGATCCCTACTCTCACGTGGACCTTTGCTAATAAAAACAGACAACACCACAGTTATGTTGTACATCACCAAGCGGGGGGAACCCTCTCTTACCCACTCTGCAGGCTAGCCATGCCATTGTGGAACACGGCCTTGGAAATGCATATTCATCCATAAGCTCAATTCTTGCCAGGCAAACAAAACTCTCTGGCAGATGACTTAAGCAGAAATCTCCTAGACCCACATGAGTGGCAATTAGACCCCAGTACTTTCAGCCTGTTAACCCAGAAATGGGGGATATCTGAGGTGGACCTCTTTGCCTCCCCCTACAATCACCAGATCAGCAAATTCTGCACCAGGACACCTCACAGCAGGGCATGGAAAAGGGATGCCCTATCATTCCAGTGGGTAAACCTGTCAATCTATGTTTTCCCCCTCTGCCTCTTCTTTCAAGAATACTACTCAAGATAATACAGGACAGACCAAGGGCAATCCTGATTGCCCAAGACTGGCCACGCCAGCACTGTTACCCACTACTGCACAGCCTGTCACCGGTGCCACCATGGCATCTACCTCAGATCCCAACCCTCCACACTTAGCAGGAGGGACAGATCCTGCATCCGCAACTGCAAACCCTGAACCTTGCAGCCTGGCTTATTCCTTGAATTCTCCCCCAGTGACCAGCCTAAGAAAACAGGTACTGGATGTCATTCTGCAAGCCAGAAGACCCAGTACAAGGAAATACTATGCTGATAAGTGGAAAAGGTATTGTTCCTGGATTCAGTCTAAAGGAGTGGACACAGCTCTGCCTTCCTTACCTCTAATCCTGGATTACCTAGCAGACCTACTCCACAGAGGCCTTTCCTTCTCTTTCATTAAGATCCATGTCTCTGCCATCTCGGCTCATTACAACACAGCACCACCTCTCTTCTCACCCCCCCTCATCAAACAGTTCTTGAGTGGGACCAGCAATTTAAGGCCACCAAGGAGAGCATCAACCCCTGCTTGGGACCTTAACTTTGTACTGGAAAAGCTTACGCTCCCCCCCACCTTTTAGCCTGCAGTGTCAGCAGAGTTAAAATTCCTCTCTTGGAAAACAGCCTTGCTTCTGGCCATCACTCCAGGTAGAAGAGTGACTGAGCTACAAGCACTTATGGCTGTGGAACCCTTCATTATTTTTCATGCTGACAGGGTCTCCCTCAGAACTAACCCTACCTTTATGCCTAAAGTGGTGGCCAGTGTAGCTCTCAACCAATCTATCCATTTGCCAATCTTCTTTCCTAATCCTCAAAATAAAGGGGAAAGGATCCTGCACTCTTTAGACATGCACAGACAGCTAAGATTCTACCTTGACAGAACTAAGCCCTTAAGAAAATCTGACCAGCTACTACTCAGCTTTGCACCAGAGGCAGAGGGCAAGGCCATATCTAAACAATTTCCAAATGGATAGCACACTATCCATTTCTGTTACAAACACCATGGGAAACCAACCTCTCAGGGGGTCAGAACACATTCCACTAGAGCAACTTCTACCTCTACAGCATTCTTCAGGGCGGTCCCTACCAGCCACATTCTGGAAGCTGCTACCTGGAGTTCTGTTCATACCTTCACCAAGCATTACTACCTGCCTATCTTTTCCAAATTCAGGGCGTGTTTTGCTACAGCAGTTCTGCAGGGCATACTAGCCAGCCCCAACACTTCTTGACTGCCTCCACCCATTCTTCAGCTTTGGGAATCAACCCAAGTGTGATGACTGCAACAGTGAAACATGAAGAACATATTACAGTTGTGTAACCATGAATGTAGATGTTCAAGTGTATTCACTGTTGAATTCCTGGTTTTATTTTCTTTTTTTTTGTCTTCTTTTTTTTTCTCTCTCTCTCTTCTCTCTCTCCTCTCTCTCTGCTCTCTCTCTCTCTCCTGACAGGGCTGTTGGTATTTACTTTCATTGGTGATGGTGTTTTCATTTCCACCATAACGTATCTCCCTATTTGGGGTCTCCTGACAACTGGGGCAAGAAAAACTGATGTAATGGCATCAGCTGCCTGTTTTTATACCCCTGACGACCTGACATCAGTCCTGGAGCAACAGCAACCAACGCAGAAATACTAATTCTCTGTTATTCGGGCAGACTGAGGGCTACATGCAGGCAGATGACCCAAGTGTGATGACTGCAACAGTGAATACATTTGGACATCTACATTTATGGTAAGTGTGCACAACTGTACTTTGTTGTGTTATAAGTTTTGATGCCTGTTACTTGCTTGTGGAATTTTTGTATTCTGTCCTCCCTCATTTAACTTTTCAAATTCTTACTTTGTTTTTGCAGCTTAAATATTGCATCTTGCAGTTGTATAGTCAGGGTTTGGGAGATGACATAAAGTGTTGGGGTTTACCTCACAAAATAGAGCTACAGAGTTTAATTCTCACTGAGAGAAATTGGTTAGGCCGAAAATGGCCCACACAGGCAGCTAGCTGACCTAGTACTTACCTATGAACCTTATGCTTTACTTACCTATGAACATTATGCTCTTTTACATCTGTTCCAGTAGTGGATCATTTGCATAAGTGCTAGCAATCTCTACTAAGCCTAAATTGCCACCTTGTTTGGGAGTTGGTCTTCATTTTGTTTTCCTTTCCTCTACTAACATGTAGTCCTGTATTCTCCATGGCTTTGCTGCTTTTGCAGTAAGCTGCCTTAACTCCTCTTCCTCACTTTACCAACCTAATCACCTATTCTTCTCCTTTCTGTTTCTACTTCTTTTGCCTCTACCTCAGTTCTTGATCTCTTGTTCAACATTATTTTATATGTTGAAACATAGGTGCCCAGTAGGAAGGTAGCTGGAATAAAGAAGCTGAACCACAACAAAGTAAAATCTTTTTTTAATTACAAAATGGTGAACACTTTCTCAATGGTAACCATTGTTTCATCAGATAGCTCATTCAAACAGCAACAGCACTTAAATACTTTAATTCATTACTAAAACAATGAGTCCTACCACTCAGTTAATTCAGCACTCAGCAATCAATTAATTACTATGGTTACATTTTACCTTTAGTTAATTGCTGAAGTTGGAAAAATTCTGTTTAAAAACCACATGCACAAAATGTAAAGAAAAGAACATGTGGATAAATATAAATAAAATACATAAAAAGTCAATGAATAAATACATATACTCATGTTCCCCATTTAGTAACTACTTAGGTGCGTGGGTATAAGCATAAAAAAATATATAAAAATATATATAAAAGTATAAGCAGTACACACTCAACAACTTAATACATATATTCTGCCTAATAAAAGCTCGGGCAGGATTCACGAAGCCTCCAATTAAGAGTTATAACTCATACACAGAGGCTGCAGTTAAATGGAGTGATGTCAGCATGCTTTGCATATTCATGAGAACATGCTGAATCACACCTAAGGCTAACACGGTCCGTGTAAGACAGTAGGGGGCGTGTCCGTAGGCCGAGCCCTGTAAGCGGACATGCCCCCAGAAGAGGAAAAGTGCCCAAAGTAAACACCCACGACAGAGTCCACGGAAATGTGAATAAACACAACACAACACATGCCCCCACAGACTATGAACAGAAAACATATACATAAACATGTTATATATTTTTTTTAAATTGTAAAAATGTTTAACCGTGAGTGCACTCGTTTGCGCAGGTGTGCCTGTAGTGCAGCTACAGTTAGCAGTCATTGGGAAAGCATATAAGAAATAAATATGCAAAATAAGCCAGGAAGCAATAGCGTAGCGGTAGCGATGTTGGCTAAAGAGCAGGCATTCAGGGTTCGAGCCACAACAACACCAATTTTTATTTTTAGCAAAATAAGCACGAAACAAGTCCCTGACAAATATGTACACATAAAACCACATTTTATGTAAAATGTAATGAAATAGCCAATTTATATTGAAGAAATGTGAGGTAACAAAAGAATAAAAAATGCCAGATATGCCCATAGCTGAGCTACAGTTTAACAGGGTGAGTGCATCTGCCCGTAGGTGAGCAGTGGTTTAACTGGTGCAAAATGAGTGCCCGTAGCTGAGCAGTGGTTTAACATGCTAAATCTATGTGCCCCTAACTGAGCTGAGCATAATATGCGTGCTGATAGCCAAATGAGGCTTAAACCAGCATACCCCATTTGTGCTGAGCTGCGCACTGCGCAAACAAGCTAACCGATGGGCAACGTTGAGCAAGCCGTATCAAAACTGCCTTTACACAGACACACCCCTCAGCATGTCTAGACAGTCATGAAAAATAAAAAGCAGTGGCCAGGTTCAAACCCAGGACACTATATACCATAGTCAAGGTACCAAACCACTAAGCCATGACAGCAGTACCTAGAAATGCAATAATAGCTAATATATAGGAATGAATACAAACTGGAGCATGACAATGCAGGTTTACTGAAGTTGATACAATTCCAAAATGGCCAATCACAGATATGTGCGGGAAAAACGGACTATATAAGCCCCATAGGCGGGAATACACAGCATAAACGATTGTAGAACTGAACTGCAGGCAGAATGACAGGAGTAGGAGAGGGTAGTTGCTTTCGAGCACAGAAGTGGGGCGTTGAGGAGTCCAGGTACATGGTCTGGCTCCTAGTCCACAATCATGAGGCCCAACTCATGCAGGGCCAGGTCCTCTGGGGAACATACAGGGCTGAGGCGTGGGACCGGTTGGCTCATGATCTCACCAGTGCCACAGGGATTCCAAGGACTGGTGAGCAGGTCTGTCACCACCATGCAGACCTGAAGAGACGCAAGCAGGACCAACTGAACCTTTGGATCCAGGAGGCCCGGCAAACGCCCAACACCCCACTACTGAGTAAGTTACATTTAATTATGTATGTAAGAAATTAAACTCGCTGATATTATGGAGATGTGTATTCCAATATTACTTCATTTATATTACAGCTGCAGGTGTCCATTCTGTGAACTTCAGAGCCTATGGCGATAGGCTGGTGCGGTTGCACCACCAGGCAGGTCAGAAATCCACTACCAGTTACTGTAAAGAAATATAAAAGTATGACATTCAGCAAAAGAGTGCAGTGTAGTCACTAAGGAATAAAATGTGCAAGTAACAGTGTGAAAGTGTCTGCAAGTATTGCTTGATTACAAAAGTGTGTTTCAGCCTGTAAGTTAAACCGAAAAATGAAAATGTCTGACATAAATTCTGAAATAAAAATGCCCCACCTGTAAGAAAATAGTACACAACCTGCAGCAGGCTGAAAAGTATAGCTGCAGAAGATAATGAAATCACATGTGTGAAATATATCCCTGTTGAAATACTGAAACATGACAGAAGTGAGACTGCTGGAAAGGATTGTAATAACTACAGGTAAAACATGTCAATAAAGCCTAGAAGTAAGTACCATCCTGAATAGTAAAATGAAAGCAAGTGAGAGAGTGTGAGAAAGTGTCATGAATCCAGCAATACAGTAGTAATAACCCCTGAATAAAGTATACTGCAGTCAAGACAGAATGAAATGCATGTGAGAATCAAAACCAAACAGCGAAATCTGTTCAAAGTGTTGCTGCATCTGGAATGTGTATCCCAAAATCTGGATATGTTGCTCTCAGTCTGCAATATGCAGATAGGATGATTGTCTGATATACCAAACATCCACACTTGTCTACAGCTATATAAAGCAAATGTAGCAGGATGATGTAGCTGAACAAAGCTAGATATGAATGTGTATGAAGAACAATAAAATGTATATTGATGTTGCAGTAACAGTCCTATCACCAAGTTGAAATAGTTATCATATAAGAAACTGTAGTTAGAACAGTAGTGTGTATATATCTGTAGCTATTAGAAATGTACAGCATATGTAATGATATTTGAAGGTGTTAATATTATTTTCTTCACCCCACCCTATAACCACATATAACCCATTCCACGTGAAAATGGTATGTGCAATCACAATTAAAACCCCTGGACGTTTGTCCTGTTGGGTCATATATATTTGCATGTCCGTTGATGCATCTGCCCTGTTCATACATCCAAACCTGATGGCCTGTTGCCATCAATTAACCCTGCATGTTGTTGGACTGTGTATTGCAGTTCAAATTATGCATGTGTTATGCACGCTGTTCAATGGTGTGAATATCTGGGTGCTTGGTTAATGGGAATACTAATGCATGCTGTTACAACTAATTGTGAATGGTATTATATGTCACTAACCCAAACTGTCATGACATAATGCAAAACATAGGACGACAGGGAAGGCGGGTTCGAGTGGACCGACCTCTCCCACCTCAGCTGGTGAGTGCACCTGGCACTAGTGCCGAGTCCGGACCCTCCTCCGGTGGCCCTGTGCCACCTGTGGGTGGAAGCGCTGCAGGGGATGCGGCTCGCCCCCCCTCTGCAAGTGTGGCCGGAGGAGAACCACCACTCACCCTCCGTAGCATCCGGACTGTGGTGCGTAGGGAGATTCGGGACTCAGTTCTCGAGCCCCTACGCCAGCTTGAGGCACGGGTGGCACAACTAACAGGCATGCCTGTTGCCTGGCCTACACAGCCCCCAAATAGCCCCGTCCTGGGCAGTGAAGGAACAGTGGCAACTGCCTATGGGTGGGGATATCAGTTCCACTGTTGCCATCTGTGGGCTCATGGGCTCTGGATATCCAAACCTCCGTCCCCATCAATTGTGTAACCCCCCCACACGTGTCATACACCGCCCCTGTATGCATCTTGTTTGTCTTGTCTGTTGACCTACCCAACCTACCTCCCCAGCTGTACCGACTTCCTTCACCTGACATACCACTCTCACCTGAAATAAAAAAAAAAAAAAAAAAGGGGGCACTCTGTACCCACAAAAAAATTACGCCCCATACATAGCTGCCCATTCTGCACACATGTCTGCTGGACATGGAATCTATCAATTACAATTGGCTGTACAACAAGTATTATTGTTGTCCTGACACCTCTCTCAGGGGTGGAAGGTTTCAAATGTCACACCAAATTACATACATATGCACAGCTGTTGCTGATGAAGAAATGGACAGCTATGGGCCTTACCTACATCCCTCCTGCAAATCCCAAGCTTGTTTCCCTACTGTCTTACCCTCTTTGTGACCCCTTTTTCACCACTTTCCTGTCTCCCCATTTTCTTTTCTTTCAAAGAAAATAGCGCGGGTGTGCACCAGAGTAAGCACTGTTAAGCGGTTGTAAGCGGGTGTGCGCTTGTGTGCGGAGCTAACCGCCAGTGCGCATGCGTGAGCTCCTCGCAAACCAGCGCTAACCCGGTTACAACTGCTTAAAAGTGCCTTAGTCACTTTGATTGACAGGTCCTGTACTCAGTTCAAAAGCAAAATAAAATCCCACTGTCAGTCCCGAACCCAGGACCTTGGAAACAGTAGTCTGTATGACCTACCACTAAGCCATGACTCTTACACAAGAACATTCTGCTAAAATAAATATAACATGTAATAGTAGGGATGAATGTAAAGGGAATATAGGATGTGTAGTACCCAAAGCATGTCATGTAGAATTACTGTCAAAACTACTGGATTCCCACAATAGTACTGTGTGAACACAAACAGCCATGCTAGTTGGTAGTTTGTAGGTAATAATGTCAGTTAAAGTACATATATAAATGTATGTATATGTACATATATATATATAAATATATATCTATATATAGTTGTAGGAGTCATTGTGCATACACACTTACTACAGGGAACATGAGAGAGGAATGGAGAAATGTGAATCTACAACACATCCTGAATCCTGAGAGAGATACTAACCTTTACACTCACAGAACACTGTCCACAGCATACCAGCATGGTCCCCGCCCTTACAATCTGAAAGGGCAACGCCTATCCCACATACCCTTTTATAGCACTGACCTGAAATCACAGTGAGAACTGCAATCAGTACACAACTGGCTGTATGCAATTAGCAAATGCTGGCTTACAATTGGTGCAGAGGCCATCACATGGACCTATGCAGATACCTACAAAAGCATCCAGTACTAACACTCCACACATGCAATACATTCATTGCACTGTCTGGAAGCAGACAGAGGGAGAGAGAAAAGTGAGAGAGAGAGAGAGAGAACAAAAAAAAAATTATACACTGTGACTCTGTCACCCGAAGCTGTCAGCAGTGACCGTAGCAGCAGCAAGCAGAAGCAGTGGTAACGCAACCAGCTGCGACAAACACAGGTAATGCAAAGTAGCAGGTTAATAGTGTGCATACTGTGAACCCTCCAAATGTGTCATAGGTCTGTATCTATAGGTATGTCCATGTGATATGTTGTGTGTACGTAGTTCCACCAAAAGGGGATGACCATACATTACATATCAATCAGTCTTAGGCCATGATCCTGGCAGCAGTTGTCTGTGCGTTGCCCCCAGCAATGGCTGTAGTGACTGCTTTGAAAGGTCAGCCAGGTTCAAAAGGCAGGATCAGCCCATCACAAAGGCACACTGGCTGGGAACAAGTGTCTGCAGGTACCCGATATCACTGCATATGCATCCCATACTGCATAATTCCATAGCTTAGCAGACCAGGCCGGTTATGCATATGATGTGGTGGTTCCCAGGGTCTGTCGAGGTGCCTCCTTAGTGGTGTGGGACCACTGTCGCTGTATGCCACTGTCCAGGTACATATCCTGTAGTACGGCCAAGATAAATTATCAGTGTTATATGCGGTTGTATGTCCTCTTGGAGTGCAGGTAGCACACATCCAGGGATACCATGAGGTCACAGTGATGCTGTGTGTTCTGCTCTGCTGAGGGCGGCCCTCACCTGGACATGTGAGATGATAGTGAGGTTACATACAGCTGTGATAAATATTTAAACTGGTGGGGGAGAAGGACGGGGGATACGTGCACCAAACATGTCTGCAAGACTGTTGCCAATATCCGTGTGTTTGGTGAATGTTAAGTAGGTGTGTATTAACACAGAGCATATCTGAGGCATGTGGTCCATATGTGTAACATAACTGAAGAAGGCCTTGGGGTCATCCATAGTGTTTGTGGCCATTTCCCTCCCAGAATAGGCCGTGGCTGTTGTAATGACGGACCGTAGCCCAGTACCAGTGCTGACCACAGATGCCTTCCCTTAATGTGAATGTGCTCTGTCCTGCAGTAGCCTCCTGCTATTGTTATACAATCTGCCTCTGTCTGGGGTCCACCGGACAGGATGCCTAACCTTTGTGCATAGGGTCTGGGTTAGAAATGTGTGTGCAAGTTCCATGCAATCTGTGGCATGTCCGTGGTAAGCATTTGCAAATGGGTCAGCAGTGTGGGTTGTGGCTTCCACTGGCCCAGTGTGCTGCATGGATACCATCTCAGTCCCAGCAAGTGAATAACTGTCTAATCACATACATATCAAAGTAGTCTACTGTGCTGGTGGTGGTGGTGGGATATGGATATCCAGGCCGAGTAACTTCTGTCCATATCACAGTAGTGGATGGCGTCCCACATACAGTACCTTGGGATGAACCCCCAGAGTGAGGTTGTGCATTGGACCTGCCAGTGTGTGCTGACCGATGGGGCATGCTACTATGTTGTGTGGAATGTGGCAGGTATTGTTGCACAGGTGTTGGCTGAGCACTGATATCTGGCCATGTACCTGTGTATCCACCACGACACACACACATGCAACATATGGGAGTAGTAGTATATCACTACACATGAGTATCATGTATAGTATGTGTGCCATATATTGCTGACATAGTCTGCTGATATCCTGTTTGTGTTCTCTTCCAGGGAGATGGCACGTCAGCGTAATCCCACCTACTCTATAGCGGAAGACGAGGAGATCCACCAGAGCCTGGTGCGGGAGTATGACATCCTGTTTTCCCGCACCAGTCAGAATCATCAGGAGAGGGCTGCACTGTGGCAAGACCTTGTTCGTAGGGTAAATGATATTGGCACGCATAACAGGACATATGAGCAGGTACGACATCACTGCAGTGATTTAATCTGAAGTGTCCATCAGCGTGCATCAGATATCCACAGGCAACAGGTTGCCACAGGAGGTGGGTTGGCCACACATCCCCCCCCTCACCAGACTGGAGGGGCTACTCCTAAGTGTTGTGGCTCCAGCCCCGGAACAGCAACAGCAGTACACCTGCATTATGATGGAGGCTGGTTCCACACAGCAGCATGACATGGAGCGTGCAGGTAATATGCCATATGTACACTTGACTGTTCTGTACACTGTATCATATGCAATATCAATGGCACAGTTGTGCCCACTGACATTAATCTCATAATTTCTGCAGGTCCCTCCGGGGTTACAGCAAGGCAGGCCATCCATGCTGGTGAGTGTGTTTAACATTACCTATAATATTCCTGATAATGCTAGTAACAGTAGTGTAACTCAGTAGTGCTCTGTGTGTATACTGCGGGGTGTGCATGTGTGCATGTGTGCAGGTGTGCCTGTGCCCATGTGTGCATGTGTGCATGTGTGCAGGTGTGCCTGTGTCCACGTGTGCATGTGTGCCTGTGTCCACGTCTGCATGTGTGCATGTGTGCATGTGTGCCTGTGTCCACATGTGCATGTGTGCATGTGTGCATGTGTACACGTGACCATGTGTTCATGGGTGCATGTGTGCATGTGTCCATGTGTGCATGTGACCACATGTGCATGTGTGCATGTGTGCATGTGTCCATGTGTGCATGTGTCCACGTGTGCATGTGTGCATGTGTGCATGTGTCCACGTGTGCATGTGTCCATGTGTGCATGTGTGCATGTGTGCCTGTGTGCATGTGTGCATGTGTGCATGTCTGCATGTGTGCATGTGTGCATGTGTGTCTGTGTGCATGTGTGCATGTGTGCCTGTGTGCATGTGTCCACATGTGCATGTCTGCATGTGTGCCTGTGTCCATGTGTGCATGTGTGCCTGTGTCCATGTGTGCATGTGTGCATGTGTCCATGTGTGCATGTGTGTAGAAGTGCATCACTGGTAACAATGTCTGGAGACTGTAAACTGTTTCCTGTCTTCTCCCACAGGTTCCGGTGCTGCTCTGGTTACCTGCAGCAGGGAACCTGAATCTTGTGCCACGGGTACTGGTAATGATGATATTTGTGTAATGGTACAGGAAGGTGTGTCAGGGTCCGCCATTGGTCAGCCAATTGACAGTACACAGCTGTCAACCCCATCATTGCGCACAGTCATCCTGCCAGTACATCCTTTGTCACCATTGTCCCTAGGTGATGGACAGGATACAGTGGGCATAGACCAGGGTAATGTGGACCTGTGGCACATGCGTCCCCACACAGCAGCCATGAGCAGGGTCCTCCGATGGTACCACACAGACAGTTGCCCATGGGTTCTCGTGGGAGCATCCGTGGGCATACTGCCTCTGGCCGACATGCCCAAAGAGGTCTGTCAACCTCAGCTATGTTTCGGACTGTCATGCAGGCACAGTCGCGTATGGAAAGGTACACCAGACAGGGTCTGAGGGAGCTGAGAGCATGTTGCACAGCCATGACAGACAGTATGTGTGACATTGCGGATGCTATCCGTAATTTCACCGATGTCATAGACAGACGTTGTGGGGACATATTACAGCAGTTCCACAACCAGATGTCCATGAGCCAGGGCAATGGTGGGCATTTGCGGCATTGACGTGGCTGTATGCCGGCAACAGCAGCAGCTGGCAGTCAGCGTGGATGACAACAGGCTCGTGCACACCCCCATAGTGCCAGCAGCAGCCCCAGCAATGCTGGGTCTGTGCTGTCATCAGAATGCCCCAGGAGACCACGTGCACGTGGCTCTGGACAGTCCCAACAGGGACCTGTGTCCAGTCAACACACTCCCGCTTCTGATGACAGTACCCAGTCTGGCTTAGTACTGGATACGGTCTGTAGCACCCCTGCCAGGCACAGGTACCGTGTCCGTGGCCACAGACACTGATCTGTTTGACCTGCCAGGTGCAGTCTGTGGCTGTCCACAAACCCCTGTATATGGCAGCCATGAGGTGGAACTGTGTGCGTGCATACACACATGCGAAATGTTAACACCTAGGGTGACCACATACACGCACACACTGCACAAACACTGCCCCACCCTGTACTGCTGCCCCTCACCAACACACATACACACACATGTCAATTGGTGGTATCAGTGGCTGACTCAGGCATACCTGATCCACATCCTGTGCATATGATGACACTGTGCCACCTCCTGCAATCTCCAACATCATTGCGGGAACAGGTAAACACGTTGCTGATGCACAGGGTGACTACATAGAAGTGTATTAGTAGTATCATGTTGGTAACAGTACAGTGTGCTGCTATGACTGTGTGTATATCCCAGCATGCCTGTTGCAGTAACTGTATGAATGTCCTGAATTGTTATCTGCACCCATAGTACATACCAAAGTGTAACAGCTGCACATAATTGCAAGCCGGTGGTAAGGTTGTCAACAGATAGCCGCATACATGGGTAGCACAGGGGGAAAGCTAACGCAAGTAGTGATATGCAATGTTGGACATGTACAGTAATGGTGTCAAGTTGCCCACAACGACTATGCAATGTGGATGTCCGCGCATGTAGATATGTGTGCAGTACCAATGTAATCCAAATCACAAATAACTATGACATAATATCAGTTCTACCATGGGCATCTGCGCTGTGTATTCCTGGGTACATGTTGATAGTGCCTACATATTTGCATTGTTACTTACTGTTATTGTTACCCCTTCTTTGTTGTACAATGCAGTACTTCCAGCCCTGTTTACTGTAGCTTTGTTTGCATGCATGTTCGCATGGGGTTCCCTGGAACACTGCTTACACCTGCAATGCAGAGTTACAGTGCTTCTGTAGACTCCTAGTGACATCTGCATAGCCGCATCACGTATGTCAACTTTACACATGACAGAATGTCACTGCCTGTCCTGTACACATGTACGTTGCCTGTGACACATTGCACATGTCTTACCTGGCATTTACCCACGTGTGCAGTCATATATGCCAGTGCTATGAAACAGTAGCGGTACACCCACACATACACACCTTCAGTATGTTGTTCCCCATTGGCCCTATGTGTTGGTACTCACCATGGCAATCACACTACTAGGGTAGCATGTGCAAAGGTAACCTGTGAATCACCTCTATGGTCCAGTTGTGGTTTATGTGAGTCATGTGGCAATGTCACAGCTACCACATGTATGCAGTCAGCCATCACCCTTGGCCAGGAACGTACAACACATGTGTGGGATGCCACCACACAGCCAATCTGGGGACTGGGCTCTCTGAACCCAGTAATGCCATACCCTGTCAGGTGGCATGTCATATATATACTACATCCTGGACAAACTTCAACCCCAATCCCTGCTGCTACTATTGATAAAACCCCTGAAGAAGTTTCTGATAGTTTTGACCAGTTCTTTACTGAGACATTTCAGGCCCTAGCTAGCCATCTACCTCCTAGCTCCCCTGGTCCTGAAAGTAGCACCCCTAGGAACCTACTTGCGTTCAGCTGCCAACCAGTCGCCACTTCACTTCTCCGTACCTTGATTGAAACAGTGAAACCCACTACACTTTCTGCTGATCAACTCCCTGCCGAGTACCTATCAAAATCAGATGATGCTATTGCTTACCCCGTCTCAAAAGTAATCAAACGAACCATGGTAGAATCTAAATTTCCCACCATCTGGAAAATATCATATGTAATCCCACTTCACAAAGGAGGCAGCTCTACTGAATTCTCCAATTATAGGCCAATAGCTATACTCTCTCCACTTGCAAAGATTATGGAAACTTTATTCATAGACAATTCATGCACCACCTAATCCAAAATCGCCTTATGGCAGACACTCAGCATGGCTTCTGTCCTCATCACAGCACTACTTCAGGCCTCCTAGCCTTTACTAACACCATAAACCATACTTGCAACACTAATTATATATATTTTCAGCCCTCTTTTTGGATCTTTCCAAGGCATACGATATGGTTGATCACCAACTTGTAATCCACACCCTGCAAACATTCTGTCTAGATACTGGAGCCTTCCAATGGTTTCAATCCTACCTGCATGGTCAACAGCAGGCAGGCCTCTGGCAGAACAAACTCTCTAACCTTCTACCTAACACCCTCAGAGTACCACAAGGCTCTATACTAGGGCCCTTGCTGTTCTCCATCTTCATTAATGACCTTTATACTGTCATCCCAAAAGTCAGCTGTATCCAATATGCTGAAGACTCTACTCTGATCTGCTCAGCCACATCTCCAGTAGAGTTATGGTCAGCTACCCAGACCACCTTTAATACAATAGAAAACTGGCTTTCTGAACATCGTCTGATCCTAAATCCCAAATAAACTAAACTGCTGTTATTTCACCAACACGTAGGTCTACCACTTTCATCTTTACCATAACATCAACTGATGGCACAATAATCTCCCCTGACCCATCTACTAAACTATTAGGTGTCATCATAGACAATAATCTCAAATGTGACCTACATGTTAACCAAATTATCAAAGCCATCAATAAAAAACTAGGGTCACTTTACAGAATAAAAGCCTTCCTAGCCCCTCCAGCTAAAGGTGCCTTAGCTCGCTCACACCTTCTTTCAACCCTTCTGTATGCATCCCCTCTACTCTCGAATATGAACAAGACTGTCCTTACCAAACACTCAATTTGCTACAACCACATTGCCAGGTTTGCCACTGGGCTGCCTTTTCGGACACATCATTGCATCAATCTAAATCAGCTTGGTTGGCTTGCAATACCCAGCCTAATACAGTATAACCAACTGATTATGGCCTATAAAATCCTCTATAATCCGGACAATACTCCTGCACTTCAAATATTATCACCCCCTATAACAATCCTAGACCGCTTCGAACCTCTAACAAACTACTAATTCAGACTAGCAAATTTAATAACACAGCCGGTGATTCTCTTTGCAAACTCTGTAAGTAGATCCTGGAACTCACTTCCAGCTGATATTACCTTACTTTCCACCTTAGGTCAATTTAACACTAGACTCAAACAACATTTGTCACTTAACTGGCTATGTCAATGTATCAATCCTGGCTAACTCGAATGTGTAAAATCTGTGAACCAGTTTACTGTGTAATTTAATTTAATCCTGACTTGTGCTCAGGACTAACATTAACCTGTGGAACATGTTTAACTTGCTTACTTATGTAATCTCTGTAAATAATCTGTTTGGAATATGTAATGCTGGTATTATGTAATGCTGTATCTGCTTACCCTTGTAGCTTTTCTCCCCGGGCCTCACCTGGAAATGGACATGCATCCAGTTGGACTATCCCGGTCAACAAATGTAGGATAAATAAATAAATAAATAAAATATATTACATTGACTACAATACAAGTCAGACATTGACACGCACTGACAGCATGCTGAACACACTGGGGCATACGTGGGGACTCAGAATAGCATCCTGCCTGAGCATTACACACCTCCGCAGCTGGCACACAGGCATATGTTCCGTCGGAACAGAGCACATGCCACACATGGCACACACATCCCCTGTGCCACACACTCACAGCCTGTAGGGCTACACAACACACCTGCTACAGACGTGTCAGGTACCTGTCTTGGGTGCTGCACTGGGGTCCTGCTCAACAGGCTGTATCTGGTGAAGGTCACAGTGATATGCCTCAGGGGCACTATGGTCCACCACAGAACACATGCATACAGGTCAGTCAGAGGCATGGACACATATGACTCACTCATTGACCATGCCACTAATGGATGACCTGAGACATACCTCCCTGGACTACATGATAGGGAACATAGAATGGATCTCTCAGCATGTGGCACAGGCCAGTATGAGCCTGATCTTGGTTGCCAACATACCCTCACCAGGTATGCTACCACTATATGTGGGAAGGGTGTTGTATGTCTACATTATGCTCAGTCTCCACTGTCATTCATAGGGTATCCGCTGGCTGTCAATGTGTGCTTACATGCTAGGGAAGCCACAATGATGTGCAAGGGTCATCTTGCACGTGACACCCATGGCCCGATGTATAATGGCAAAGCTCCTTGGTACACACATACTGCCTTATGCTGCAGGACATGGTTTACATAGCCACCTCCATGGGTATCACACAGGTTAGGACACTAACAGTGCTGCTACACAACAACAGCAGTGTACACCGGAAGATGCATGCACCAGACACTGTCCTCAGCACGGTGAACTGCAATGTCTGTGCAGTACCAGATTCCTGATTCATGGCTCACAGGTGTTACCCATCACTGACAGGTTATGCCCCATACCATGCCTGTCGTCCCCTACACATGTAACACACATGGACAGGGGGGTGGTATCCCAAGGTACCACAGATACACACACCTCCAGGTTGTTGGCACAGCACAAGCATCAGGGCCTAATCATGTGCAGCTAACAGTGTGTCGGACTGCCATCTGGTTCATAGCCTGGCACACACAACCCTCCCATACACAGGAAGACCACCTATCCTCCATAACAACACTGGCAATATGACAGTCTCAAGAACTGTGTTTATATGGCTGGACTGCATCCAGCCAAACATTGTGTGTGAGCATTACTGTAGCTACAACACACTAGTTGAAGGGTTCACAGCATGTGGTCACTGAATTGCAGTGGAATGACATGTTACCACTACCACAACAGGTGGGGACATGCAGCACCTGTACATCGACTACATGTACACTATATGGCCCAGACCAGATGTGTATCCCCTGCTGTAGGTATTTTACCATATACACCCACACTGTATAGAGACATACCACGTGCGGACCCTGCACAGTAAGACACAGTCATATTGGTATACATTGCAAATACCATTTATCCACTTGAGGCATGTGTCAGACATGGTAACTACTGCAGGTCACAGGTATTTATGTGTATGTGTCACACACATACATCATGTGTGCAATGCCATTGCTGGTTTAGGCAATAGCATGCATTGTTATGTACAATGACCCACACAAGGTCATACTGTGTGACACAACCACATGTGGCAGTTGTGGGTTACCAAAACATACCTATCTGTACTCTGACAATGGTAATAGACACAGTAGCAGAGCGCACTATTGGCATTACTAGCCAACTAGCCCTGTTTGGCTGTGCTGATAGTGTGGTGACATCCCCTGTGTTTACTGGGGGAATATGCAGCATCTGGTGTATTGTAGTATTTGCCAAAAGGATCTGTTTTCTCACACTTGCATTTACACACACCCTACTACCCCCCCACACACACACGCATACTTGCCATTTGCAGGATTCATTCCCCTACCTAACTAAGTCACGACACGTGAAAGAGACGCATTAGCGAAGTGCACTATTCGGATTACTAGATAGTTCTTCTTCTCTGGCTGTACTTATAGGGTGCTGACAACATCAGTATTTTGAAAGGGTAATGTGCATCAGGTAGTGTGATCTCCTGATTGCCAAAACTAACATGTTTTTCATACGGAAATGCACACACACAAACTCCCCACATCAAAACACACACACATGCTATTGCCAGGTTTCAAACTCCTACCTAACTACATTACGACCGTCGGGAAAGACGCATTAGCAGAGTGTGCTACTCGTATTACGGGGAGGCTTTTATTCTCCTGCTGTACTTATAGGGTGCTGACATCATCTGTGTTTAGAAAGGGGAATGTGCATCCTGTAGTGTGTTCTCCCAGTTGCCAAAAGGGACATTTCCTTCACACAAAATTGCACACACACTAACCCCCCCTCATCCAAACACACACACTTGCCATTTGCAGGATTCAAACCACTACCTAACTATGTTATGACACGCGAGACGGACACGTGAGTAGAGCGTGCTATTCGCATTACTAGGAAGCTTTTCTTCTCCTGCTGTACTTATAGGGTGCTGACATCATCTGTGTTTAGAAAGGGGAATGTGCATCCTGTAGTGTGTTCTCCCAGTTGCCAAAAGGGACATTTCCCTCACACAAAATAGCACACTCACTAACCCCCCTCATCCAAACTTGCCAGTGGCAGGATTCAAACCACTACCTAACTATGTTATGACACTCGAGACAAACACATTAGCAGAGCGCGCTATTCGCATTACCGGGAGGCTTTCCTTCTCCTGCTGTACTTATAGGGTGCTGACATCATCTGTGTTTAGTAAGGGGAATGTGCATCCTGTAGTGTGTTCTCCCAGTTGCCAAAAGGGACGTTTCTCTCACACAAAATTGCACACACACTAACCCCCCTCATCCAAACACACACACTTGCCATTTGCAGGATTCAAACCACTACCTAACTATGTTATGACACTCGAGATGGACGCATTAGCGAAACACGCTATTCACATTACTAGGAGGCTTCCCTTCTCCTGCTTTACTTATAGGGTGCTGACATCATCTGTGTTTAGAAAGGGGAATGTGCATCCTGTAGTGTGTTCTCCCAGTTGCCAAAAGGGACATTTACCTCACACAAAATTGCACACACACTAACCCCCCCCCATCCAAACACACACACTTGCCATTTGCAGGATTCAAACCACTACCTAACTATGTTATGACACTCAAGACGGACGTATCAGCAGAGCACGCTTTTCGCATTACTGGGAGGCTTCCCTTCTCCTGCTGTACTTATAGGGTGCTGACATCATCTGTGTTTAGAAAGGGGAATGTGCATCCTGTAGTGTATTCTCCTAGTTGGCAAAAGGGATACATCTTTCAAACAGTCTTGAACACGCACTAACCCCCTCCACACACACACACACTGATCATGTACAGGATTCAAATCCCTATCTAACTATGTTATGACACTCGAGACGGATGCATTAGCGAGCACACTATTCACATTACTGGGTGGTTTCTTTTCTCCTGCTGTACTTATAGGGTGCTGACATCATCAGTGTTTAGAAAGGGGAATGTGCATCCTGTAGTGTGTTTTCCCAGTTGCCAAAAGGGACATTTCCCTCTCACAGCCTTTCACACACACAAACCCCACTCACCCACCCACACACACACTGAGCATTTGCAGGATTCGAACCCCTACCTAACTATATTATGACACTTGAGGGAGACGCATTAGCAGAGCGCACTATCCAAATTACTGGGCATCTGCTCTGCACCTGTAGTATTTATAGGGTGCTGACATCTTTATTTCTACAGAGGTATGTACATGTAGTACTACCTGTCAGGTGGGGGATAGCATATATATGCATTTGCAGCCACCTACGTCAGGGTCAAATATGCACATCGCACTGGCAGATTATGTTCTATACCATGCTTTGGGACCACAGGACCTGTAACACACAACACAACCAGTCCAGAACACCACACCCACATCCAGGACACACACTTAGCTTCCCTGGGAACAGTGCCAGGATATGCAGGTGTTCACATACACCATTCCAGTTGTTAACATCAGGTACAGGCATATTGTGTGTGAGAACTACTCAGGCCTCTACCACTTTACCCTACAGCCACTACAATTTGTGGGTCCATGTGCTATGGCAGAACCACACACCACAGCCACATGGGGGAATACATATTGCAAATGTCCATCTGCAACGTGGGTACTCACTGTTCCACACCAGAGGTAGACCACCATTGTTGATATCTGACCATACCCACCTTTCCCTGGACATCCATATCCCATCTCCACCCCCAGGCAAGGTTGTCACTGCACACAAACTGTATTTGCACAAGCAGATGCTACACTTGTGTAGACTGGGGTGGACGACTTCAGAGGACCCATGCTAGAGGACTATACTGGCCACTCAGCATAATCTTTGACAATTGCATTCAATGAGCATGTGTACGGTTTGCATTGGTCATGCTATCCCACATATACCCGTGACTGCTCCACAACAAGACACCTGTCAGCTGTACACCAGCCATATATGAGCCGTACAACGGACAGAGTGACCTAATACATTGCAGAGCTATAGCCCACAGAGGGAGGACATCTGTGAACAGTTCCGGCACAGCACTTCCTTCACACACACTCATTACAACACAGTGTTGACAGTGGAATCGTCCAGAGAATGCAGATAGGGCTCCCCTCAGTCTGTTATTGACAGACACCTACTGTCAGAGATCCTCAGCAACCCTCTCACAGCACACACCGACAACATGGCTGTGGCTTAGCACATTCAATCCCTGGGACCTCCACGGTGCGCCTGCTTGACAGAGGCACAGCTCACTAGTCTCACATGTTGCCTTCTGTGACCTACTTTACAGTGGCACAGTAGCCTACTATCCTGGGGATGCAGATGCCAAGCACACTCTGGCTGAGCTGTCATTCCCTAGGGCAACAAGCCTAGTATTGACCTCTACATCCATATGTTCAATTTTCGGATGCACAATATTTGTTGTGCTGTTCTACTGTTTTCAGGTCTTTATTGCCATAGCATTCCCTGTTCCTATGACCAACTTGTGTATCTGTGGAAGATGTTTGCATATGACAGCGATCCACTATATCACTTATGTCTCTGTAGTCATTTACTGTGTGCACTGGTCTGATTGCTGTGTTGTGGTTGGTTTCTGGACTGACACGTACAAATACCAGATATGTGTGGCCAACTGCTAAACGAAGATATGGCCTAAGTGTGTGAGCATGCCCAGTTCAGCCTTTCCATGGCATGTTGTCTGACATATGCCTCATTTATCAAAGTGTGCGAGCATGCCCAGTGTGAGCTTTCCATATGTTGCACTCTGAAGTCCACCACATATTTGGGTGTGTGTGAACTTCAACAAAATCTCACGTTTATGGTTGTGTGTTGGGTGTCATGTTGTGTACTAACTGGCCAACTGCTTTGTGTCTGCCACAACAGGGTTTATACTGTGCCTGCAGGGATTGCATGGGATACTTTGCAGACAGTTCTCAACATACTTTCATAATGACCTAACACTGTAGTACCGTATAGTGTACTGGTTCAGTACTTTCACTGTGGTGGACAGTATCCTGGGCTTTAGTCCTATGACTGCTTGACATCTTCATAGTGAGCACAACAGACTGTGTAGGGGCCAGTTGTGCACATATGACCATGTTGCAATATGTTCAGATATGGACTACCTACACCAGGCTCGTCCAACATTGCTAGTGTATTCCACAACATGGGTGGACATTGGCAAACACTAGCGATGTTCCCTAGGCCATTTCTGATGCTAGTTATAGGGTGTGTTTGTCCTTCGACACACATTGTAACTGGAGTTTGCCATGACATATGTCATGGTTAGTATACTGTGCCTCTGTCTACCTCTGACATAACAGTGATACCCAGGGTTAGCCTACCATCTCCCATACACTTATCAGGATTCCTCTTGAGGGGTGTCAGTATGTGACTCTCTGGCTGACCTGTACCAGGAGTTTACTGAAGAGTGGGTGTGCCTTCTGTGTTATGGATCATTCTGTACAGCTTGTCCTATGTATGTCAGTGCTGGGGTTCTGGTCTCTCATGTGCATAGCTCACTGCCATTCAGATTGTACAAGGTGCAACATGTTCATTCATTCCAGGTTAGACATGGCTTCATACATCAGGCACAGCTTTCCTGTAGCTGGGAAGGATGGCGGTGTGTGGGGCTGCAGTTTGTTTACTCAGGCAACACATGGCATCTGTTCATGCTCTTTGCTTCCCCTGGTGGGGTACTGTTGTGGACTTTACAGTTGATGGAGGTGTCTGCTGCGGTATATCCCACAGGGGCTATTGTAGTCAGTTGTGGAGGATGGCTGCATAGCCACAGTGAGTTCCCCTTATCTACATCTGCCAACCTTCATGTTTGGGTGGGTATATGGTATATGTTTCTGTGAACACTACAGCCACATGTTTGTCCAGTGCAGGATATTTATCACCTTTTGTACCCAGGTCTCACATTACATGTTAGGTACCTCATGGGTTAACACCTGTTTGGTAATTTGTGGGCACTTACTGTATATCCACGGTGGTTGTCTATACACAGTTCTGCAATTATCGTGCTGACATGGCTATGGCTACAGTTGTCTGTTTGTAGGTGGCCCTTTTGTGGTTTGCTTGTGTCAGCTGGGGGTCGGATATGGTGGGCTGTTTGTACTCCTCTGCATACATGTTCAGTCACAGTCCTTCCATGTTGGCCTATACCTATGGGACATATATACAGAACGGGGTGGGGGGGTCAAGACCAGGCCTTGTGGGATGCCACTCATATCCGCTTTGTAGTCTGACATGGATGCGGCATGTCTGACCATGTCAGTTCTGTCCTTGGTCTGGTTTGCAACCCCTCTACTGACATAGGGATATATATTTAAGCTGCTGAACATATCCATACTGAACTCGTACGGTATTGTCTAGAAGCATGTGCACGGTTCAGCTATGCTGTGTGGACCACATTGCCCTCATCAATGACCTTAATGACTGCTTCAAATGGGTCAGACATGTTTAGGGGCAGGTTCTGCAGTTACAACAGCCACAATGTGTAGGGTCCAGTATCAGTAGGTCCACAATAGCCTTCTGTCTGCGGTACATACTGATCCTTTCCATAGCTGTGCAGAACAAGCTTGTCAGGATCCTGGGGTGGTAGTTTGGAGTATCCATTCAGGCAACACCTTTGTTGTGTGGACCACTGTTGTTGTACACTACTCTTTGGGTACATATCCTGTGGTAAGGCTGACATTGGGCAGTAGTGTGATTTGGCATTCCATTATTCTTGGAGTCCATGTTGGCCTCAGCACAGGACACCATCACATACCTTTGCTGCTGTGTGTTCTGCTTTGCAGATGATGGCTGTTACCTCAGCATCTGCAATGTCAGGGGACCATCAGTCTGCTGGGATAGGTATTTTGCACTGGGGGGGGGGGTGTTTGCACTGCACTGCACCTGACAGGTTGTATCTTAGCAATATGTGTGTGTGTTTGGTATGTTGTTTGTAATATCTGTGTGATTCGGAGCATATCTGTGGATGCCCAACATGGTTCCTACCATCAGTTGGGTAACCCTTGTGATTATCCTTAGTGTCCTGTACGTTTTGTATCTTCATAGGTTCATGGGTTCATACTAGGCTATACACCCTAGGCCATTAGTAAGCCTAGCCAGAGTGTGTGTGTCTTTCGCCACCCCTTGCTATGTTCAATTATGGCCATTTATGAAGTTCTTCACTGTGCCTCTGTCTGGTCGTGACACAGTGAGGACCCCCAGTATACATGTACGGTCATCCATCCACTTGGCAATATTCCTGTTGAGGGGTGTCAGTGAAGGGCTCTGCCTACCATGGATTGGGATCCTGTTTCTGGGTGTGGGGGGCCTCTGGGTTATGTATCTGTCCCTCCAGCACATCTTATTTCATTATGTGTTGAGGCTGACAACTGTGACTCTCACAGCTCCAATGGCTTTGATTTCCTGTGGTGGAGCATGTCCATTACTCCTGTGTTGGACTTGGACATGGCCTTGTACAACAGACATACAATGCCTCTGTGTAGGCAGTGTGTGACTGCAGTCAGCTGGGGTGTCTACAGCCAGGCAGCATATGACATATATTTCACACCCTTTATCCTGTTGGTGGGGTAACTATGAGGTCTTCTGAACCGCTGCAGGTGTCACATACTGTACATCCCATATGAGTCATTGTACTAGATTATGGGTCTGATAAGGGAACAGTACAGTGGCACAGTGACCTCTGTTGATGTTGATGTGAATCCTTTCATGATACAGTGTCCAGTATCGACAATCTTCATAGCCACATTGGCATTGTGGGTGTCACATGACAGATTAATGTCGACCTGTGTCCCTAGGTCCCTGATTACTCCTTGCATACATAATGGTTTGACACCTATGTGGTAATTTGTGTGTACCTTGTCTGGTATTTGGTGGGACATTCATACTGTCCAGTGTCTTCGGATGTCTGGGTGGAGTTCTTGTGTGTGAGAGTGTGGTCTGTCGCATGCTACAGACTGTACAGCAGTTTTGACTACAGTTATGTGCACATGGGTGGTCTCCGCTGTTTTGTGCATTGTCGGTTACCTGGCAATATGGGTGTCTGTGCTGCATATGGATACTCCCCCTCCTTTGATGTTTTGGTGCAGGTGTTGGGGCCATAACACATGATATGTGGTATAACCTAGTAGTGCTGGTGTGCTATCACTAGGCTTGCAGGAGGCTTCTGTCACTGCACAGACATCAGTGTTCTCCATAATGGGAAGTGCCTCAGGGGCATGCATATTGTAGGTTACACATCTGGCATTGGTCAGCATTACCCTTATGTTTCCTACCACTTATGTTTTCTAGGGTGGTGGGTAGTCTTTTTGGCCTTGCCTACATATGGCTCTATTGAGGCGGCAAAGGTCTTATCCAGTATCCAGACGCACATGGGTAACAGCTGCAAGCCATCCCTGGAACAGCAGCATGGCTTGTCATGCTTGACATCTCAAGCAGACAGACATTAGACCCTCTTGGACTGACAGATGTAACTGTGCCAGCTGTTAAACATGAGCATTCTGTGTTTGTACTGTGGCATCATTCCTGGTGAGGGTTGGATGCTGCATACAGCCAGTGTCATACCGCCCTGGGGTACATACTCAGAGGGACCATCCATGTCTTTTTTGATGTTGACCAGGGAGGTACATCTCAGGTAATTCACACCAGCATGGACATTGAGTGCATCATATTTCTGCTTGCTTTGGGGTGACCTGTGTACTTGTGTTATGTGGCATTTTGTGGCAGCCTACAGGCAGCTTACTCTACCCTTTCCCTTGTTCAGTCTGATGAGTGGGACAGCAGTGTGTCTGCCTATACAGACACCTATTACGACTGTATCAGGCATGTCGTTTCTCCTTCTGGCCTGTGACTGTTTGGCACACCAGCTTTGCATACTATTCGTTGCATGTGCTATGTTTGAAGGTTGTGGTTGCTTGTGATCTGCTTTGGAGGCTTCTGTTGGTGTGGTGTGTTTGTAATTAAGGCCTCCGGGAATATTTGTCTGTGTTTATGTGTTTGGTTTACAGTTGTGGTAGGTCTATGTGGGACTGGGTTTGTGGTGTATGTGGTTACCTTCTCCTCCTGACTAGTTTTGACAGTACTGAGTTGGTGGAGCTCAACCTCTGGTTTGGATACATGGATGCATCTATCACATATATTTGTATTTATTGGGGGGCGTTGTGGTTGTCTGTGTACTTGGGACTGGTGTCACATTGCCTCTGGATTCACAGATTCTATTTGTTGTGGCTGGACTTAGTGGATTGTATGTGTGGACATATATTATTGCCATACTACTGGTCAGTAATTACTTCCCTTTTTATGTTTGCTCTATCATGTGGTAGCTTCCTCATTCTCTTGCATGGTTTGGTAATGGCTGGAGTCCAGCATGCCAGATGCCTGCGTGTATGGCATTGTGTGTTGTTGTTATTTGTGATTGCATACTCCAAGCATTCCTGGCTGTGTTCATGGAATGCCTGTATAACATGTTCTGTGGTGTGTCCCATATTCTGCACTTGCACAGGGCCTTTTGTGGATTCAACATCAGTTTTGAGAGCTGCAACCTATGCTTTACACATGTTTTTCACTGTGGTATTCTGGCCAGGGACTGTGGTCAGGATGTGTATATCCAGTGTGATTACTCTATGGTCTGGTCTTACCAGTGAGGGGTACACTTCTCATCTTGCCATCCAGTACACATGTTGCTGATTATCACATCCAGTATGCTTACCCCTCTTGTGGGAGTGGTACATTGTTCCTGGGCATTTTGGTTTATGGAATCTGGGTAATTTTCTCCTACTGTGTTGGTGCTAGTATAATGCTCCCGGTGTATGTCTGGGTATTTTCAGTCAAGCAATATAATGTGGTTTGGGGGGCTTGATATATTCATGTATTCCGACATAGGCCAGGTGCAGTTCCTGGTATTAGGACAGTAGTCTGCAGCAGGCTATACACTGGGAGGCGGTTTTAGCCATTGGTATTTGACCATGGCTAATCCATGCTGCTTCTTGTTGTGGTACCAACATGGGGGTGTGGTTATCCTTGCCATTTCTTGCTAGTTACCCTCCTTTTGTAGCTTGTTCCATGTTTTGCGGCTGTACAGCACAGTATGAGGTGTGACCTGGTAGTGTTAGGGTGCTGATGTGAGCCTTGACCCAGTTCTCTATTACAGGACTGGTATCTACATTCTCCATACTGTGTGCGTTTACACTGCGCACATCTTGCTGTTTATATATCTGTCATTGGGTAGCATTACATCTAGGTTCCTATCCCTTGTAGAACCTATGAAGGTGGGTTTGTGTTTTGAGACTTACCTATTCAGGGCATGCTGTGGGTACTGACAGCCTTTGCCAGTATCCATGGGGCATGGCATGATAGGTGCACACCACCCCTAGCAGGTGGTGCATCATGTCAAGCTCCGCATGTCTTCCCAGCCGGAAACACATTGGCTCCCCTTTGACTAACTGCATTACTTCAGCCAGTTATTGCACTTGCTCATCCCATCGTCATTTTGTGGCTTCATGCTTGGTGAGGGTGGATGTTAGTCAGGGTGCTCAGGTGTGTATATAGTACATGGTGTTACATTACTTAACACATAGCATTCATGCCTCAGGTGGTGCTGCAGGGCTGCCTCTGTCCGATGCGCATATTACACTTCCATGTACATGTTTGTGAGCAGGTCATGTCATTTTAGGCATCCATGTTATTATTTAAGTGTGTCAGAGGGGATATCATTCCCAGGGCTCCTACTGAGCCAGTGTATGTGCTATGCATTGCCTCTTTGCCAAGGCCAGGGCATACTGGGCACGCCTCCTTCTGCCTACTGGGGCAGGCTCAGGTTGTTCCTCCTCTGAGTCACGCTCTGCCTGTGATGGCCTTGGCAATGGTGGGGGGCTGTTTGGCCCGGCCCTATGCTGGTCCTGCTGCAGCTGTTTTCGCAAGATCATATTATGTAGCATAGCACATACCATGACAATTTGGGTACATGTAGTTGGTGTGTACTGCAAGGCTCCACCAGATGTGTCCAGACACCGGAACCGTGACTTGAGCAGCCCAAACACACGCTATATTACATTACGTGTTTGTGCGTGTGCCTCATTATGGCGTTCCTGTTCAGGTGTGTGTGCGTTTCTGATGGGTGTCATCAGCCACGGCTCCAGTGCATAACCTGCATCCCCCACTAGGTGTCCGTGTGGGATGTCCCCATTGGCAAATATCTGGTACAGCTGCTTCAAATGCCAGATGTGGGAATCGTGGTAACTCCCAGGGCAGCCAGCACACACATTCAGTATTATGCCCTGGGCATCACACACGACCTGGTAGTTGATGGAGGGAAAGCCCTTGCGGTTAATGTAGGCCCTACCCCGCTCACCGGCTGGTGCTTTGATGTGTATGTGCGTGCAGTCTATTGCACCCACTACCTCAGGGTATTCTGCTATTTTCTGGAAGAGACGCATATTGCTAGCCAATACCTCACGGGCATTGGGGAAATATGCATGATCACCGACATGTGCTGACATGGCATCCAGGAACTGGTGCAGTACCCTGGAGGCTGATGCCTGTGATATCCCCATCATATCGCCAGTTGGTCTCTGGAAGGTACCTGTTGCTAGTATTCTTAGGCCAACACATACCTTGGTTTCCACTGGGATGGGTTCCCCTCTGTTGGTTCTGTGTATGAGGCGTGGCCTGCACAGCTCAACAATTTGCTGCAGGAGCTCTCTGTCCACTCTATAGCGCTCTACTATCTCCAGCTCATGTAACCCGTGGTAGGTGACCCTGGGCCTGTACACTCTTCTCAGTCTCCTCACTGTGGGTTGTCTGGCACCATCTGCATTGTCACCACCCTCAGCAAGTTGCCTATGTCTCATTATGACAGCTATGGCAGCCCCTAACATTTCTGCTCTGAGTTCAGCTTTTTCAGTTTTCACTTCTATTAGCTTACTCCTGCCTTGCAGTGTCTCTTAAGGGAAACATCCTGCACTACTGTTTACAGAGTCTTAAGTGTTGGGCTGGGCTACTATTCTGCCTGTGTAATTGCCTGCTTCTAATTGTTTTCACCTGCTAGCTTCAGCAGTTATCCCTGCTAGCTTCCTATTAATTCTGTTGCTTCCTTTTTCCTCTCTGTTTCCTCAGGGGGGAGCAACGTGCATACTATCAGAAACACGCTCACAGTGGCTTACACGCACGCACACGTGCTTACACGGTTCAGAATCTACTTATTCGGTTTAAAACGCCCGTACTCCCGCGCAAACACTGTTACACGTCTGCCAACAGCCTCCAACATACTCAGCCTGCCCTACACGCACGCACACCCGCGCAAACAGTGTTAAACATCTCCCAACACACTCCCACATGCTCAGTCTGCCTTACACGTGCGCACACTGCCCTACTCGCGCTTCATGGCACGCACACGTGCAAATGCATGCCCAGCAAGAAACTTTGGTGTAAGTAACAGTGTACACCTTCCATTTCTTGACTTTCCATGACTTATCTAGTGGCACACCTCTTTCAATGATCTGTGTCTGTCATCTGTCATGTTACACTGGCCTCCAATGAACTGCATTTCTTTCTACCATTCCCCCCTGTGATGTCACTTATCTCCTACTCTATTCCTCCCCCTTTTGTATCTCTTACACTAGTCAGACTGTGCTCATTTGCTATGCGACTGTGAGATTCACTATCCTAACCCTCATTTACATGAGATTGCCTACTAATGCTTAGTTACATGTCTTAGACTCAGCTTCCCTCCTTAGCAACCACTACACGGTGGCCATGTTGTTTTTGGTCTGCTGGTCCCTGCATTGTCATTCCATGTATTGCATGAAACCCACATTTGTGGGTTTATAACCTTCATTTTCATGTTTTATACAGCGCAGCCCGTTTGCTGGCTGCGCTGGGTTTAAACATCGGCGATCGCCGAAAAAAATATATATATTTTTATTATTTTGGCATCGGGTTATATTGCCAATGGCCACATATTTGGCCATTGGCATGCTGCCTGTGTCATATCCACCCTTTTTTGGAGCTGACATGGCTCCGTTGTGGAATTTGCAGAAACGTACTCAGTTGTCAACTGAGTACATTTCTGCAGCTAAAACGTCTCTTACACGGACTGGTTTCTGCTTCATGGATCACTAATATACCTCATTTGCATACCTTTCGGATGCAAGTGAGGTATTTAGCATGTCCACGCCCAGTCCGTGTAAGAGACGTTTTAGCTGGTCTCTTACACGGAGTTTAGGGCTGTTCCTGGATCGCGAGGCTTGCATGGAGTGTTGCACGTCTCTTACACTCCGTGCAAGCCTTCGTGAATCCTGCCCCACATGTTGTCCACCTAGTAAATACATATGCTTTAATACATACATATCAACAAATGCTTGTCTTTACTGATATCTATGCTAGAAGCAGCTCAAGAAATACTGTCATATTGACCCAAAGCCCTGCATGTGTTTATGTAGTCCTCTCTTGTTAAAATAGTATTTTTTATTTTATTTTATTTTAACCTTCTAGATTTTAGCACTGGCTTCAATGGAACATTGTCTTTCAAACCCAAACCTCTGTCTACTCCTAAACGCAAAATCCATTTTACTTCCATATTTTAAGTAGTATTGACTATGTCTCCCATCCTATTGCTGACATTCTCAATGTGTAAAACCTGAAACAAAAATATATGTTCATCCCCCTTATCCAATGTATGCTTAGCCAAAGCACTATACAGTTGCCCTTTTCCAGTGCAGTAAAGGTGATCCCTTATCCATTCCTTAAGGTGACGGTTAGTTTTGCCAACATAGAAATGGAAACATGTTATGCAGTGAGCTACATACACTACATTCTTAGTATTGCAATTAGCAGAATTCCTTAGCTCTTATAGACACCCTGTTTCAGGGTGCTTAAAAAACCCTGATTCATCTATATAAATGCACTGTGTACATTTTCCACATCTATGGGTACCATTCACTGTGCTATCCATCAGAATAGGTATCCTTGGATAGCAAAGCTGCTGTTTCAGATTTTTCTTATTTCTAAATGCAAAATGTGGTTGTCCACCCACTATGTTGGTAGTATCCTCATTTACTAACAACATATGCCAATTTTGTCGTATGATGGTTTCAAACCTTTCCACATCTCTTGTATATGGTAAAACCATCAGAATGTATGGTAATACACTATTCTCTATACCTACCCTATCACTACCTGCTCTATCAGAGTAGTAGGGCTTAGCTTTACCTTTCCTTTCTTTGTGTACATTATGGTACACCTTATCAATTTCATGTTCACTATACCCCCTATTAATGAAACCTGTTCTCAGCTTAGTTAACTCATTTCTATACACTTCCTCTTGACAGCATAGGCAAGATGTTCTCATTGCCTGACCTGTGATTATATTAGGAAAAATCTTAGGGTTATGCATACTGTTTCTATGTCGAAAAGATGGTCTGTAGCATTGTATCCTATGTAATTTCGTAGACCATTGGTCATTTTCTCTGTATATGGTAACGTCCATGAAGTCTAAACTCATCTTAGAACAGTTCATCGTAAACTAAAAAGTCACTAGTAGTATTTAGGTATGCATACAGGGATTTTAAGTTGTTCACTATCACCTTTCCAAAAAATAAAAAGATCATCTACAAAACACCTATAAAAGGCTATTTGGGGATTATCTAACAAATGTTCATATTCCCAGTTAGCCATAACCAGGTTTGCATATGTGTTGGCACAACTTGTACTCATGGCAACCCCTGACAACTGCTTATAGCATATGCCATTGAACATAAATATGTTGTGCTCTAGTACCAATTCTAGTAACATACAGAGAAAGTCTATCTTAGTATTAGAGAACTTTCCCTGCCTTGTCAAAACTGATTTCACCATGCTTATCCCCTGGTCATTGGGGCTACTTGTAAATAAAGACACTGCATCTAGTGTGGCCAGCATCCCCATATCTGCTGTTCCCATTTGCTTCACTGCCCCATAAAGGTCCACTAAAAACTGTTCTGTGTCTTTCAAGACATATGCATATTCATTCAGTGCTGTCTTCAATTCCTTATCCAGGTATATAGAGATAGGTTCTGTTAGCCATCCTGCCCCTGCTACTATAGGTCTAAATTTCAGGTTATATGGGTTTTTGTGTATCTTGGGGAGGCCATGGATTTGGGGTATGAGTGGATTTTCAACAATTAACTAAGGGTAAAATGTAACCATAGTAATTAATTAATTGCTGAGTGCTGAATTAACTGAGTGGTAGGATTGGATGTTTTAGTAATGAATTAAAGTGTTTAGGTGCTGTTGCTGTTTGAATGAATTGTCTGATGAAGCAATGGTTACCATTGCGAAAGCACTCGCCATTTTGTATTAAAAAGAACATTTTACTTTGTCGTGGTTCAGCTTCTTTATTCCAGCTACCTTCCTACTGGGCACCTGTGTTTCAACATTTTCAACGTTTGGGCTGGTTTGGATTTATTTGTTTGCTGCTTGTGTATCTAATGATGGTGGACGGTACTGTGAACACTACAGAGGATGCAACAGTTGGTGTAAATGTGGAAACGAGACTTCTGAATTTGCTGACAAATCAAGACAATCCACTGCTACAAACAGGTGCTCTTAATATGAACTCTGAGACTGTCAATACTAACATCAATGAAGCTGAGATACGCAATTTGTAAAGAAATGTGGAGAATGATTTGTATGGGTTTAAGCGGCTCCAGAGCCAATGGTTCCATTTTGAAACCTGCTTAAACCTAAATATTATACCAAAGGACTCGGAGTACTTAATATGCCCACATATGGAAACACCTACCGCACTTTGTTAGCCCAGTGGCAACAAATTAATCTTAACACCAGTAAAGCATATATACAATTGTTGCTGGACTTTTTCAAAGCAGTCGAATAAGAACTTAATGGAAAGATATGTCAGCAACAACATGAACTGTCTGTGCTTTATGGAGAAGCAGCTACTGAAGTTTTCATGCATGAACTAATTGATAAGATACTCCGCTATGAAACCAGACTGCTTGAGCAAAAGAAAAAGAAACTGTGTAGGGATCTAACAGATTTCACCAACCAGCATGTCTTTACTTGGACAAAACCTGCACAGTCTGCAGAGCTGTCTACTACCAACCGCAATTTGCGATTTATGAGAAAAATCAATGGGCAGTCAGAGGTACCACCAACGGCCTACCAGCTGAGGAGAGGGTGAGTTCAATCATTTGAGCGGCATGAGAGACCGAGGGTGGAGCATCGGGTACAGTCTGAAGAGATGACCAATGCAGTCAGGGAGAAAGAATAAACAATGAATCAACAGCCAGGAGGGAGTGTCCTTTCAGCAAATGAGGCACATTCTGTTTATTCTACACCGATGGAAGTGCCATCGTCTTCGACAACCAATGATAAGCAACAATTGCCTCCACATCTACAGCCGTGGTAAGAAGGAAGATTAATATGGAAGGAGGACAACAACAGGTTTTTCCTGTTCTACCCCTACCGTTTTGAGCAGGGAGGAGAAAATCCGTGGAACAGGACATTTACAGTGGCCAGAAATGGAAAGAGGCACTAGGTCAGTTACAAACTCACCCTTTGAAGAAAATGTTGGGGTATGGGCAGGAGAGTTAATATGGAATATTTCCAAATATGAACTGTCTGCAGCTGAGACTTTATTAAACAAAGGTTTAAATTTTATACCTTCAACTAAAATGGACATTAGTGAATTTCTGTTATGCCTACGTATGTTTACTAAAAATGTAACATTGAAACAACAATTTGGAAATGGCAATGAGGCAAGAGATTTTCAATTTAAGAAAAACAGTCTGTATGTACCAATATTGCCGCATAATATAGAAACCTTTTTAAAAGCTTGTGAAAATGCCATTTATAGCACAGGAAACAATAGTTTTTTAGAAGAAGGAAAGTAGAATTTGACAAAGAGTGAGCATAAAGCATTGTGTGACTTGTAGACTAATGATAGTATAGTTATAAGACCCGCTGACAAAGGGGGACCAGTGGTGATATTGAATGCTGACATTTATAATACAGCTATGCAAGAATGGCTATTGGATCCAAATGTATATGTTGAAGTACCAACAACAATTGTGTTTGAAATGAGTGAACTGATTGCCAGTACCTTATATGAATGCATGTGTATGGAACTATTAAGTAAAGATCTTTTTAATTATTTTATTGTTGAAAATCCACTCATACCCCAAATCCATGGCCTCCCCAAGATATACAAAGACCCATATAACCTGAAATTTGGACCTATAGTAGCAGGGGCAGGATGGCTAACAAAACCTATCTCTATATACCTGGATAAGGAATTGAAGACAGCAGTCAATGAATATGCATATGTCTTGAAAGACACAGAACAGTTTTTAGTGGACCTTTATGGGGAAGTGAAGCAAATGGGAACAGGAGATACGGGGATGCTGGCCACACTAAATGTAGTGTCTTTATTTACAAGTATACCTAATGACCAGGGGATAAGCATGGTGACATCAGTGTTGACAAGGCAGGAAACCTTCTCTAATAATAAGATAGACTTTCTCTGTATGTTACTAGAATTGGTCCTAGAGCACAACATATTTATGTTCAATGGCATATGCTATAAGCAGTTGTCAGGGGTTGCCATGGGCACAAGTTGTGCCAACACATATGCAAACCTGGTTATGGTTAACTGGGAATATGAACATTTGTTAGGTAATCCCCAAATAGCCTTTTATAGGTGTTTCGTAGATGATCTTTTTATTTTTTTTGGAAAGGTGATGATGAACAACTTAAATCCCTTTATGCATACCTAAACACTACTAGTGACTTTTTAATGTTTATGATGAACTGTTCCGAGATGAGTTTAGACTTCCTGGACATTACCATATACAGAGAAAATGACCAATGGTCTACGAAATTACATAGGATACAATGCTACAGACAATCTTTTCTACATAGAAACAGCATGCATAACCCTAAGATTTTTCCTAATATAATCAGAGGTCAGGCAATGAGAACATCTTGCCTATGTTGTCAAGAGAAAGTGTATAGAAATAAGTTAACTAAGCTAAGAACAGGTTTCATTAATAGGGGGTATAGTGAACATGAAATTGATAAGGTGTACCATAATGTACACAAAGAAAGGAAAGGTAAAGCTAAGCCCTACTACTCTGATAGAGCAAGTAGTGACAGGGTAGGTATCTGGAATAGTGTATTACCATACATTCCGATGGTTTTACCATATACAAGAGATGTGCATAGGTTTGAAACCATCATACGACCAAATTGGGATATGTTGTTAGTAGATGAGGATACTACCATCATAGTGGGTGGACAACCACATTTTGCATTTAGAAATAAGAAAAATCTGAAACAGCAGCTTTGCTATTCAAGGATACCTACTCTGATGGATAGCACAGTGAATGGTACCCATAGATGTGGAAAATGTACACAGTGCATTTATATAGATGAATCAAGTTTTTTTAAGCACCCTGAAACAGGGCATCTATGGGAGCTAAGGAATTCTGCTGATTGCAATACTAAGAATGTAGTGTATGTAGCTCACTGCAAAACATGTTTCCATTTCTATGTTGGCAAAACTAACTGTCACCTTAGGGAACGGATAAGGGATCACCTTTACTACACTAGAAAAGGACAACTGTATAGTGCCTTGGCTAAGCATACATTGGATAAGGGGGATGACCATATATTTTTGTTTCAGGTTTTACACATTCAGAATGTAAGCAATAGGATGGGGGACATAGTCAATACTACTGAAAATATGGAAGTAAAATGGATTTTGCATTTAGGAGCACACAGAGGTTTGGGTTTGAAAGATAATGTTCCATTGAAGCCAGTGCTAAAATCTAGAAGGTTAAAATAAAAAAAAAAATACTATTTTAACAAGAGAAGACTACATTAACACATGCAGGGCTTTGGGTCAATATGACAGTATTTCTTGAGCTGCTTCTAGCACAGATATCACTAAAGACAAGCGTTTGTTGAGATGTATGTATTAAAGCATATGTATTTACTAGGTGGACAACATGTGCATTTATTAGGCAGAATATATGTATTAAGTTGTTGAGTGTGTGCTGCTTATACTTATATATATATATTTTTATATATTTTTTTTATGCTTACACCCACACACATAAGTATTTACTAAATGGGGAACATGAGTATATGTATTTATTCATTGACTTTTTATGCATTTTATTTATATTTATCCACATGTTCTTGTCTTTACATTTTGTGCATGTGGTTTTTAAACAGAGTTTTCTGACTTCAGCAATTAACTAAGGGTAAAACGTAACCATAATAATTAATTGATTGCTGAGTGCTGAATTAACTGAGTGGTAGGATTGGTTGTTTTAGTAATGAATTAAAGTATTTAAGTGCTGTTGCAAAAGCACTCACCATTTTGAATTAAAAAAGAAGGTTTTACTTTGTCGTGGTCCAGCTTCTTTATTCCATCTACCTTCCTACTGGGCACCTGCGTTTCAACATTTTCAACTTCTGGGCTGGTTTGGATTTTTTTGTTTGCTGCTTGTGTATTCTTTTATATGTCACACATTCTATTCCTGTAGACCTCTTTGTGTCTTCTTCTTTCCTAGGTTATTGCATTTCTCCTTCCTTTCAAACCTCTGTTTCATCATTCTCTCCTCTCCACTCCCACTCCTCCGTATGTGATGACAACCCTGCTTACTATTCAAAGTCTCTCATTCTCTTTTCTTTTTATAGTTGTTGTGTGTGTTTTACTGGATTGTTCTCTCTGCTTATTGGCATTCTTTTGTTCATCTGTCACGCCATATCCATGTGAGCTCTAGTCCTGGAGTTCCTGTTTCCCTGCTCCTTTATGTGTTAGTAAATACTCGCACTTACCCTGGATCTCTCAGCACCGCTTTGCATTCTCTTCCTTAAATCATTAGCATATCTGGGTATTGGATATGTGAGCTATAGGACAAACCAGCAGTCCCAGCTGGTATACAATGTTGTTTCTAAATTATATCACTAGTGTAATTCAACTCCTCCAATGATTGCAGCTGGTGTACAGATGTAGACAGCCAGACTATGTAATTGATACTTTCTGGTATTCCTGCCAAGCTCACATTCTTCATGAAACAGTTCTCTAGACTGTCCATTACTTCTGGCCTGCAGATTTTGTCTCTGTTATAATCTGCATTTTCAGGCATCATTCTATTTCCTGCTCCGCATCTTGTCACCCACTCCTCATTTTCTCAATGTTTCCACTTGCATTTTTACAGTAGCGCCTATTGACCTGTCATTGCAGTGTCATCCTAGTCAATATTTTCAAGATTTTTGGCTACACTCCTTAATTTTACCCATGTTTCCATGTTGTCTTATTTTCAGTCATTTGGCTTACTTTCCAAGTCTTTTCCTGGTGTTTGGTGTTGCCTTTTGTTGGTCCTTTTTTTTTTGCAGATATTGCTCAAAACTTAGTTGGCTGTTGTTGAAGGCCATTCTTATGAAACATTATGTGGTTCAGGAGAGTCATTTTTCTGAAACTGGAGTGATGCCACAGAAAATCTCTCATAGCATTTTTGAAAGTGCTGCTGAAGAATGAAGATGATAAATACAAAACAGCCAATACCACATTCAAGTAACTTTTGTATGAAATTTATATGCAACCTGACAAGAAAGGGACTTAAACACTAAGATTCTGAAATGGGGTAGCATGAAATCCTGTAATAATTTGCTTAACATTCAGGAAATATGTGTATGCCTATTAGAATGGGATGTTCATGCACTAAAATAATATTGAATGCTCAATTGATGTTTTCCTTGCTGAATATACTATGTTCTGTAGATGTGTATCAGTTTAATATGCTATAAACAATATGCAGAGTATGTGACATGGTGATCATTTGTAAGTTATATAATCCTGAGTTGTATGATATATTTGTACTATCAGTTTATTTGTATGTATGTAATATAGAGCTTTTCTTCCCAAGAGATGTTCTGAAAATACAATTTCCCCACCTCTACTTTCCTGGTAAACAAAAACAATAAATAAATATAAGGATACAAAGAAGGAAGGCAGACAACACTACTAATCAAGAAAAAAGTAGGAAAAGCAGCTAATTATATAAACTGATAAAAAGATAACCAGTTCAGCATTGTTGTACAGCAGCACAAAACTGTAGAACATAGAAAGTATTAGATGGCATCCTAGGAACAGAACGTGTGCTTTTAAACATTGTCCCTGCACTTATTACTGTGTCGAATGCTAAACCATCATTACTAAGCACTGAACTTACACGTCTAGGAACTCTCATTGTGTTCAGCTATTTTTATGACAAAAGGATAGGCTTAATTAATTAGGCTTTAAGGAAGTATCTTGCATATCATGTGTGTTTATATCAATGCCTCTGCAGCTGGAGGACTTGTTGAACTCTTGCTGCCCTTCCATGCATAATCACTTTTTCTCTACCTGTTTGCCCCACTAATATACCTAGGATTATGAGGAAGAAGATTGCATCTGGCAGTTTAGGGGTAGTCAGCTGAGTAATGTCACTCAAGTGCATTTCCTTTACATTATTTTACACAGGTAGGCTGAGAGCTTTGGGTGCATAACTCTCAACTGTCCAGATTTTTGCAGAATGTCCAGATTTTTGGTCTCATGTTTTTGATCTATTACTCATAAATTTGTGGTTTTCTGGCAATTCACTGAGGTCTGAAGTGACTAAATAATGACATACATTTAAGTTTCAGACTTAATATTATTCAGAAAATGCATGCAGACACAAATCATGTTATTCTAGCAGGTTTCTAAGTTTATAAGAGCAATATTTAGTTTGTCCCTATTTTTTGGTCTTTGCCCCCCATTGTTTTAGACATTGTCCAGATTTTTGTGCTAAGAGGCTGAGAGTTATGTGGGTGACATGCTGTTCAGTCAATGAAACAATCTGAGCTGAGGATTTTTGTCATGGCTCTCTCTTAAGTAAAACACTGTCTTAGTTATTCCAGAAGGCCTGTCAGAAGTGTATAACAGCAGCAGCATAATCAGACTGACTTTGTCTCTCACAGTGTTTCCTAGTAATGTGAGTAACACTTATTGCAGAGTCTTCATTGGTTCATTTATTCAAGTACTGTGCTGATATAATTAACTAAGGAAGTTCTCTCTCTGTGTTCCATTATTTTCAAAGTTAAAGAACTACACTTGTGTAGCCTAAACGAATTTTCATGCATCACTCAATTCTTGAGATTACAAAGAAAAGTGAAACAACACATACAAGTAAGGGAATAAACATAACTAACAAATACAATACTACTCCCAATACACGCAGGAAAGAGCAGAAACATTTACCAACACTTATATACAAAAAGAATAAACTCCCCTGAGTTAAATTAGCTACTCTATTTAAAGTAAAACAAAACAACTTTTGAAATGCCTGTTATTTGTCTATTATACAATGACCCCCCATTAATATTCCAAAACGTGTACGCGGATTGGTCAGCGTGCACATTGTAAATCAGACTTATACTAATGGTCGCCCGGACTTTTTCCATTAGTATAAGTCTTTTTTTTACAGCAACGGAGAACGCAAGATCTCTGTTGCTTTTTACACACTGTCTCACTATGTTAAAGGAGTTTAACATAGAGAGACAGCTTTAAAAAAAGTAACGGAGATCTTGCTTTCTCCATTGCTTTTTTTAAAGCTGTCTCGCTATGTTAAACTCCTTTAACATAGCGAGACAGTTTGTAAAAAGCAACAGAGATCTTGCTTTCTCCGTTGCTTCCACCCACAGCTCTGGTGTACTGCGTAAGCATACACATGCATATTACATCAGAACTGCCGCAGAATACCAGACAGCTGTGGAAGGGCAGCAAGGAGGCATTATACGATGCCATTATTTAAGAAAAGTAATTAAATAATGTTATTGTATAATAGCAATAACCCACTTCTGGGTGTGGGTAATGCTGGATTTACCCATGGTTGTCTTTGTTTGGCCACTCGGGCTTCTCCCTCGTGACCAAACCACACCAACCGCAGGTAAACCAGCATTACCCACACCCAGGCATGGGTTATTGCTATAATATTGCACTTGAGTGAGTTAAATAATACTGACTATGGATATAATAAATAAATATTGCACTTACTTGCAATATATGTAAGTATATATTGCATAAATAAATAAAAATAGACTTATTATGTGTCCGACCCCTGGGACTAGTGCCCGAGTTCAGAAGTCTAATCATTGTAGAGTAGAAACTGTTAACTGAATGTTCTAGTCCTGCAGCAGATGTTGTGATATCTCCTGCCAGATGCTTAAACAGTCCATGTGCAGAATACGTGTTGTCCTGTATTATTTTGGTGGCCTTTCAGATGCTTCTTGTAGAATAAAGATGTATCTATGTAAGACTAGAACCTGGAACCCTCTCTGCATCCCTCACCACTCTTTGTAGCACCTTCCTTTCTGTAACTGTGCAGCTTCCAAACCACACTGTGAAGCTGCAGGTGAGGATGCTCTCTATTGCACCGCTATAGAAGGTGGAGAGAATATGAGGAGGAAGCTTAGCTTTTTTTCAGCTTTCTTAAAAAGTGGAGGCATCGGTGCACTTTCTTGACCAGTTCCTCTGACATGTGTAGAGCCAGGAATTTCATACTCTTAACCCTCTCCAATCTCTCACCATTGATCCTGAGCACTGGGTGGTTTGTTCTCCTCTTCCTGAAGTCGATGATAATCTCTTTGGTCTTGTTTACATTCAGGTCAAGGTTGTTCCCCTTGCACCAACTGATCCGAGATGCCTCCTACTCTCTGTATGCCCTTTCATCCTCCTTTGTGATGAGCCCCATGACTGTGGTGTCATCAGCAAACTTGATGATATGGTTAGACTTCTGCTTAGCATAGGAGTCGTGGGTCAGGATGGTGATTAACAGTGGGCTGAGAACACATCCCTGTGGAACCCCGGTGTTAATTGTGATGCACTTTGATATGTTCTTACCTAAACTCACCCTCTGTGGTCTCTCAATCAGGAAGAATTATTGTTTTTATAACTTACCACGTATGCACTTCTCCAGACACCTTGCTCCTGTACCATATGTTTATACTGATATTCACCTATGCCTGCCTTATACTCACTGTGCTGGCTATAGTTTCTATATTTACTTTCTGAAATAGCGCTGATTCTTGTGATATATGGAATTCAAATGTGCCTGTCACAGAATTGCCATTAAACCAAAGCCATTGAATCCTCCGTTTCAGCCCATTATCTAGTTGTAGGTATATAAAACTGATTCTTTAACCTCAAACTTACTATTTTCTACTGCTTAAATACGTTATGAAGGCAAGTGTTGCTTGTCACAGCTGATCATATAGACCGAACCCTTATGCCGTATCTCTTTTGAGAGACATAATGACATAATGATATGAAACGATTGCCAGATATACAGTGTTTTTGTATGTGACTGATGCATTCATACACTTGCACAGTTACCTGTATATATTGTTTCCATTACTTTTGTTGTATGGGGCAAATTAGAAAATCATTCCCACACACATCTTTTTTTCTAATATCTAAAACCATAACTTCCAAAGTCATAATAACAATTAAAATAATGCATGTAATCCTTACAAAAAAAGTGTCTGCAATATAAAATTGAACTCTACAGCTGTGTAAATTGTCCTGCAAAACTGCTAGTATTGCACATTGTGTCTCTAGCCCACACCCTGCTGATCAACAAATGAATAAATAAATAATAATAAATAAATTATAAAATTGTTCTATAATGTGCCTGCATTGCAATATTTGTTTATTTATTTATTTATTGGCATTTGATTACTGGGAAAGTTCGACTGGGTAGGAGTCAATTTTTCAGCAGGGGCCCAGGGAGAAAAGATCCAAAGTATTACAAAATACCTTAATAATATTCATTTTATAGTCTTTAAAAATAATATAAAAACAATTCGACATAATATGGAAACATTGGTTAAGAATAGATACAACTTACATGACAATGATTTAATAGAGAAATGTTTTCCATTTTATAGAGAAATTAAAGGTAAGTCAGTATAATAAAACAGGAAATTGCAATAGGAAGTGAGCAATTAAGGCTTATGGTATATTTAGAGAGAAGGCCAGGGGAAATAAAATTATAGAAGTAAGAAAGTGAGTGAAGAAGGGAGATTAAGGAGGTATAGGTATGAGTAGGTACTTGTGCACATTTAGGGATATGGTTTATCGAGGTGTTGATCAAGAACAGAGCTAGCTTTTGGGCAGGAAGTCTTTCAGAATGGTTTTGAAGAATGGATGGGAGGGTATTGACCTGATGGATACAGGTAAGCAGTTCCAGGCCTTAGCAACATGGTACACGTACCGACAATGCATGGCAGATTTGATAGATTTGTGAGCAGACAGGAGATGTTGGTCATTGTAAAAACATATTATTTAGTGCTGGAGAGGCAAAGGAATTTTGAATAATTTTGTCACTGATAAAAAGCTATGTATATGTTAGTTGATGGGGTAGTTCTAACGATTTTAGGCTTTTAGTGCTATACACTGGTGTAATCTGAAAGGGGTATTTACTCCTAATTAATCAACTTTATTACTGGTTTATAGGTTTATAGCATTTTCAAGTTTTGGTTTTTGTGATGCCTGAAGTTAGTAAGGATGGGAGCACCATAAAGAAGAGGGGGGAGGAGATAAGTAGTGGCAAGTCTAGTTTTAGTCGTGTTTGTGTGAAAGTTTTTGGCTCTACAATGCATCTGTACTTACTGATTTTTTTATGCAATTTTAAATATGTAAGTCATATTTAAGATTATCATCTACTATCATCCCTAACAATTTGTTATGAGAAGTGACTTTAGTTGTTGTATTATCAAGGGACAAGACTTAAAATGTAGTTTTTTCATTAGAAAGGGATTTGGGGAAAATGTAATTGTTTTTGATATTATTGAGCATGAGTTGTGAGCTACAAAGCCATGTTTCAGTTGCTGTTAAAACTTCTTGAGTCAATTTGTTGGAGGCATGCCACATTGTCAGATGTGCAGATGAATGCGGAGTCATCTATGTACTGCATTAGGAAGGCCTGTTTTGTGGATGTGTGGAGGCTGTTGGTGAGAATGTTAAAGAGGAGGGGACCAATGATGGATCCTTGTGGCACACCAGTGGTGACTGGGAAGTATGGAGAGAGGGTGGAGTGCCATTTAACTGACTGATACCTATTGGATAGGTACATTTTGAACCATAGAAGGGTGGGCTGAGAGAGACATAATGAAGACATTTGCAATAGAAGTTTGCTGTGACAAACTGTGTGAAAGGCTTTAGTCAAATCTAGAAATAAGGAAGAGACATGTTTGCCATTATCTCTAGATTTATTGAGAGTATCTATGCATGTTAGAAGTGCAGTGTTAGTATGATGGGAAGGGACAGGCACCATGTTGTGTGGGGGGTAAGAGTTCTTCCTGCAACATATAGTGTAGTAATTGTTTTTGAAAAAAATGTTCAAGTATTTTGGAAAGTAAGGATAAGATTGCTCTAGGTCTAAAGATAGTAATATATGTTGAATTTTCTCCTTTGGCAGAGAGATAATGTGTGACTTTTTTTTCAGTAAGAAAAGGTATGTGGGATTCCTGAACTGACATATTTACAAGGATTGAGAATGGGTAGGCAATGCTATCGGCTATCATTGTAAGGTATTTCATTGAAGCCCGGCATTGTGAAACATCATTTTCCAAGAAAAATTTAACGAAAGGTAAACTTACAGTTTGTGGACTCACTTGAACCTTTTTCAGTCAAGTTTTCACTCTTGTTGTAACACTGAGATAGCTTTCATGAGGGTTGTCAGTGATTGTCTATTGGCCTGAGACTGGTGGCACTGTTCTGTGCTTGTCCTCCCGAATCTCTCAGCAGCATTTGATACCACGGACCATGGCATATTGATACATCAGTAACAAACATAATTTGATATGTTTCATATGGTTTTAGTGGTATATTCTTATCTGCAAGACCTCTCACTAAAAGTCTATTCAGAAATGATCTCCTTTTCCACATACTGGATTAACATGTAAAGTATCACAAGGGTCTTTCTTAGGCCATTTATTGTTAACAGTATATATGCTTCCTCAAGGGGATCTGATAAGGGAATCCTGTAGGGTGACCTAACTCTTCCCTGTTGGAGAAACCCTCTTCCCATTGGCAGCTCTTCTGAGTGTCACTATAGTTGCCCTCTAAGGATTCCCCTTAATTCGCTGGGAGAACTGCAGATGAAAACTCAGCCTCAATATGTTTGAACTCCATGGGTAGAAGGAATGAAGTTTTTGAAAGATAAGCATTATCTGTTTTTTTTTTCGGTTGTATATCTTATATACTTTTCAATTCATCATTTTTGTAAATTATGTGTGTGCTTCTGTGTGTTAAATTAATGTCTTAATTAATGCAGAAGACAATAACATCATAGAGCTAATAAACAGTATCCAGAATATACTTATCTGAGTCACTGAGGATAGTCTTCCAACCTGATTTAATGAGCATGTATTTTATTGCATCATATTTTCTACTGATAAAGTCTGTGAATAGCAATCTATTAGAATAAAGATGATTGTATCATGCTCTGCATTAATTTCAGGGGGTATGGCCATTGTTGGGGAGCAAAAAGGTCCTAGAACTGCCAATATGGTATCTATGATACTGTTATCCTTAGATTAATTTTTGTACTATTTGTTCTAAGCTGGTTTGGTTAACATAGTCAATTAATTTTGGTCATATTTGCTTAATGCCATCTACTTATTCCATGTCAGTGTTTGAGTAGTTAAAAAGACACCACACAGATTTTATTTTCATTGTTTTTTTCATCTTCTTGTTTAGTTAGAAACTTCACATCTTATGGTTTCTATATGTATTTTTATAATGCTGACACACCACCACTTAACTCATTGAATCTCCTAACAGTCAAAGGGATTGTATATACTGGAATGCAAGTGGAGATAGCATATATATGCCTTCCTTCTGATATAATGACAACACAATGAAGAAATAATCTTGATATTGACTGTATGTCTTACTGTTAACCAACGCAAAAGTAATAGAGCACCCATATGCCTACATAAGCCTACAAGTGACACCTAGTCATATACTAGCATGTCTCCAAAGCCATTTGACTTATTATAGTAACTTTCTTAAAATATGGATGTGAGAAGCATTATGTCACCCTGTGCAAAGCCTTATACTCACTGATAATAATGATATAGGTTTGGAGGCTCATAGCTTAAGTACAAGGCTAGCGGCCATTGAAGGCCATTTTAAGCCTAGCCAATTTCCCTTTTTGTGCTCAGAATAACCTATTCCATTTGGATAGAGATTGGTCTTAGTCATCCCATGATAGAGAATTATATTTTACCACCAATGCTACCAATTTTACCACCACTGCTGGAGAGGCTGCAGAAATACCTCACTAAAAGAATCACAGGCCTAAAGCATATGTCCTATGCTGACCATCTAGAAAAACTCCAGCTATACTCTGTCGCATATTGTCTACTCAGAGGCGATCGCTGCTTAACATACAAGGCCATGTCAAACCCTGAGCTGTTGGACATGCTCCACTTAAAGAAATCCCAATCCCTCAGAGCCATACGCTCCAGGGATCTAAACCTTGTCATCACAATGAACAAAACATGCTGGAGGGATAGGTTCTTGACCCAGAGACTCCCCATACTCTGGAATAGACTGCCCATACATGTCAAGCAGAACGCCTCCTTGGCCCTCTTCAAAAGGAACCTTGATGAAAGGATGGGAGATAGGAAATTCACCCCGGGGATCATCAGTCACCCTGCTAGACAGGGGTCCAGGGAAGTAAATATTGTGGGATGAAATATCCAGGGAATTGTTATGGCTAGGTTTGTATAGGCCTTAAGGCCGATAGCCTAGTACCAACTTATGAACCTATGAGAATAACTGGGATAATACCATAGATAACTTAAGAGGACCCATTCATGCGATAACACATTTAGGAGCAGCCACTCCTAAATACCATATTGTATATAATACAATGTAGGAGACTGATATGTTGTAATGGCTGCATAGGCCTACTAATAGAAACTGTGAATGCAAGGGTTATAGTTCTGAAATAATTATACATTTTCTAGTAAAACATTTTGGATAACAAAATGGAATTTAGGTTTTGTTTGTAGGTGCAATGATAAAAGAGCAGTTGCACAATAAATGTTTTTGAGTACCAAGTTACAGTACCAATGCTTTTCCTTTGGGGAACATATAGATTCTACAAGGGAGTTTTGAAGGCATCCCAGATGGTTTCACTGAAAACATGACATTTTGCAAACCAACTGTGCTATTTCTCTACTGTTGTGTGATTCTGAGGTTAATATATAGATTCATAGATAGATACTAGATGTGCAGAACAGGGGACCGTTGGTGAGCCTATCTGAAATTCCCAGTAGTCCCTAAACACTGTTTGCTTAATGTTACTCAGCAGGCAAATTAGGTTGAGGGGATCAAACCCTGTACACAGGAACTACAGCTCATAAGCTTAACCTGCTGCATCAGCTGCCAGAGTCTATGATCTTCAGGGTGTTGGAGTACAGGGGGCCTGTCTTGCAAAAAATAAAAATTCTGTTTTTAATACCGTTGATATGATTTTCAGTGAAGCCATTTCAGATGTTTTGGCATCACTAAAATTACTTTTAACCAGTCAGCATGAATCCCCCACTTTTTGTTTTAATATTTTGAATGACTGAATATGTAACTTTTAGGGTCAAGTAAATAGTGTTTTTTAGTTTTTACAAAAGTACAGTTCTTTTATGATTTTAAGTGCTATGTATTTCATCTCTGAAAATAAGTAAATGTGTTTGCTTGTTGTGAAATGAACATAAACACATGTCCATAGAGGCTATGCAATTATAATGATTAATAAAGTAGTGACTTAAAAATCAAAACATGGGTAGTGTCTTCACTTCATTTCAAAAATAATGTGCAATCCACATTAACTTCAAATACTTTTGTACATAATGCCTTAATGATGTGTGTCCTTGCTGAGAGTGTGCACCATCTATGGTTATGAAGAAATCACATGAGACATAAGAATTATTTATGTATTTATTTTATGTTTGTTTGCCAGGATAGTCTGAATGGGTAGGTGACCCATTTTCAGCAGATGTCCGGGTGGAAAGCCTCAGTAGTTACAATGAATACATAATCTAAGCAACAACAAGCTTAGGATGATGCAATCAAAGTAACCACACAGAGAATACATAATATAAGAAAATACAAACTTAAGTTGTGACAATCAAAAAAGTCCCATAAGTTACAAAGAATACATATGTAATATAAGAAAAAAATACAAACATATGTTGAGATTCAAAATTAGCTCCTAGTGTTGATCACAAAATGTGTTGAAAAATATCATAGTATCAGAGAAACAACACCACACTTGTGTACAAAGAACATTATAATATTTAGAGAAACATAGTTAGATATATGTCACAGTGGTGAAAAAATAGGAGTGGGAGATATAAAGATAGTTTAGTAAATTCAAGATCTGTTAAAATTTCTCAGGAAGTGTTCAGTTGGGATTTAGATAATAGTAGAACCAGGAGTTAGATAGGTATGACTTGAGGAGTGTTTTAAATTTGGGGGGGGGGGGGGGGTTGGCAGTGATTAGTACAGGTTGGGGATCAGATTCCATGTCCTGAAGATGCAACTGGAGTAGAGACAATCTCCATGGAAGTTGTAAGCCTTAATGACTTGTAACAGAAGATTGTTGGAAGATGATCATTTACTTTTCTGATTAAACTGTAGCAAACAGCTTGCTATAAATGTAGCAAATGGTTGCTGGAATGTATACTCTGCCTGCACAGAGCACTACAGCACTCATGATTTTGTAACTGTAGCAAACTGCTTGCTACATACTACTGCTTATACCCTGACTGCATGGAGTTCAACAGTGCTCTGGTCTGGCCATAAGCCAGTATTCCATGAAAGAGAGACAGGGATTGGCTGATCACAAACTCTTGCACAGAAAAAAAAAATCATGTTTCCTCTTATTTTAACATATGTGTACAAAGCACCACTGTTGCTGCATTGTGAAATAACTGCTCTCCCATGGCTGTCAGAAGTGAATGTTGTTAGTGACTGACTCATAGTCAACACTCAACTGACACATCTATAAAAATGTGATCATTTTATATTCTATACTCTACAGTACTGTCTTTTTGGTCATGTGAGCACAGGTCATTTATTTATTAATGTTATTTATTTTACATTTTTTTTACTGGGAAGGTCTCACTGGGCACAAAGGCCCCCATTTAGCAGCAGCCCAGGGAGAAAAGCTGCAATACATGCAGTATAATCAAAATCTTTCAAGTTATATAACATCAATGATGTCAGGCAGAATACAAGTAAACTAAGTTTTACAATGTCGAAATAGATAAGATAGCAATTATATATAAAGTAGTAAGGTTTCTTATACTAATTATACTCTAAGCAGATCTAATTAGATAAATAACTGTGCAATAAGATAGATGTCACAATACAGATTACCGAGTTATTTGCAAAGGGTGGATAGCAACTGGTTGATTTAATTTTAATATATAAATGAAATAAGTGGTAAAAAGAGAGTTAAGAAAGGCATAAGTAATAGGTGGAGGGGTGATATCAGAGTGATAGCTTTTAACAGAGTTGATGAGAGCAGACATATAGGAGAAGAGGAAGAAGAAAGTGGCAATGCTATATTTATCCTGGAGACATACAGCTAAAGAGTCTGGAATCCTGGAGACATACAGCTACAGAGCCATGAATCCTGTAGATATACAGTGACAGAGCCAGGAACCCTGGAAATATACATCTACAGAGCCATGAATCCTGGAGATATACAGTGACAGAGTCAGGAATCCTGGAGACATACAGCTACACAGTCAGGAATCCTGGAGATACATAGCTACAGAGCCAGGAATCCTGGAGACATACAGCTACAGATCCAGGAATGTTGGAGACATACAGCTACATTGCCAGGAATGCTGGAGACATAGAGCTACAATGTCAGGAATCATGGAGACATAGAGCTACAATGTCAGGAATCAGCTACCGAGCCAGGATGATGAGAGGTGCTCCTTAGATGTGTTTTGAATGACTGTCAGTTTTCAAGAAGGCTGAGACCATGTCGAAGGGCTTTCCAGACAGTAGCTACAGAGTTTGAGTATAAGGAGGCTTATGATGCATTTTGGGCTTTATTAATGGAGAGGAGGAGTTTGTTTTTAGAGCAAAGAGCTTTGGTAGGGTGGTAGTGTAGAAGCATGCCTTTTAGTGCTAGATTCTTATCAGGGTAATTCAGTTAAATTTATTTTTTTAAGGGCAGAACACTGTTGAGAACTAACGGAACAATTTGCCTCAAATTGAGTTATTTTATTGTAGCACTGTTCCACTGTCCTCTTCTGTCCTGATATTATTGCTGGTAGAAATATATAAGGCTATCACACATATGGTCTTATAAGAGTTTAGCTTGAGTAAGTCAATAAGAGGTTTTTTTTGCATTATTGAATGAGGGTTACTTTTCCATAGATTCATAGGTTTACAAAAATATACTAGACTAATGACCACCATATGCTTTATAAGCCTAGCCATGTAATCCAACCCAATGATGTTCCTATGTATCATGGGCATTTATTTATTAAGAGGGCAAGTTTCTAAAGGTTATGGATGGGTAGGTTTGTTTGGGCACTACTGTCTACCTTGTCCATTACAGAAATGGGGTCCAGACAAGGGGTGAATTTCCAGTCTCCAATCCATTTTCAAGGTTATGATTAAATAGGGATAGGGATGGACTCTGCTTCACATGGATGGGGAGCCTATTTCACAGCATGGGGATCTTCTGAGACACATGTCTACCTCACCAACATGTCTTATTTATGTCACAGGCAAAATTTAAATCCTTGGATCTAGTGGTTCTGATGCTATTTATTTTTTGGATAAGCAAAAGGTCCTCAAAGCTGGATCCAAGGATCCCTTGCATGCTAAGCATAGTTTGCCTCTCAGTAATCTGTAGCAGTCAGAGTATAGTGATAGGGTATAGAGATAGTGCATTAAGGCAATCCATATAAGACAGTGTGTTTATTCCCAGGATTTTTCTGGTAATGAACCTTTGTGGGCATTCCAACTGTTGCATATTTCTGGACAGGTACATTCTGAAGGGGGCAGTATACTCAGTGATGGGTCTGATAAGTAATAAAGTGATTTTCTTACTACCTTGCCCACATATTGGTCAAAGGCCAAATTACTGCCTACATATGTTCCCAAATCCTTGACATCTGGGTCAACTCTTAGGGATGTCTCTTTGATAGAATAATTAGCCTGGGTGGCATTTTTTCACAAAAGGCACTATAATGGATGTCATGACATTAGTTTTAATCAGTGACTTTGCCACCAGTCATTTTTCTGATAAAGGGATATGTTCAGATGTTTTGGGTAAGTACTAGGTACACCACCTGTTTTATATATGGTCTGTTTGAAGGATACTATATCCTAGTGGAAGGATTTCATTGTCTTTGATTTTGGGTTTTAGCCATGTTTCTGCAATGGCTGGGATGTAAGGGTTGTAATGAGTTATGAATGCATGCAGTTCAGTTACTTTATTACAGATGCTTCTTAGGTTCAAAGGTTCATAGGTAGGTACTAGGCTATCTGCCTGAAGGCATTTATAAGCCTAGCTGGAATGTGTTGGCATTCACCACCCCCTTAGATTAGTTCCCTGTGCCTCTGTCCAGCAGAGCCATTGAAGTGATCCCTGGGGTAAACTTTCTGTTTCCCATCCACTCGTCAAGGTTTCTCTTGAAGAGGGTTAGGGATGAGCTCTGCCTAATGTAGATTGGAATCTTGTTCTAGAGCATGGGAAGTCTCTGAGACAGGAATCTATCCCTCCAGCGCATCCTGTTTATTGTTGTAGTGAGGTTTAGATCCCTGGAGCGTGTGGCTCAAGGGGATATGGTTTTCTTTAGGTGGAGCATATCCATCAATTCTGGGCTGGCCATGGCCTTGTATGTCAGGCAAAGATCACCTCTGAGTAGGTGGTATGCAACCGAGTACAGCTGGAGTTTCTTCAGTCGAGCTGCATAGGGCATCTGCTTGAAGCCAGTGATCCTCTTGGTGAGGTACTTCTGTGATCCTTCCAGTTGTTGCAGGTGTCTTGTAAGGTATATTCCAAATGGGGCATTGCACTCTATGATGGGTCTGATGAGTGATGTGTAGAGGGGCCCAATGACCTCTTTTGATCTGGTTGCACACCCTTTTGTGATTAGGTGGGCCACATAGAAGGATTTTCTAACCACTTTGGCAATGTGATTATCAAAGGAGAGGTTACTATCTACTTGGGTCCCCAGATCCCTTATAATGTCTTCCGTATTTAGGGGGCTACCACCTATGTGGTTGTTTGTGGGTACTTTGTTTTTTCCAAAGGGGATGACTATGCACTTTCTGGCATTTAGCTTGAGGCCATGGTTTTGACACCAGGTATCTGTCTCAGTGAGACCCTTTTGGAGGATGTCTGTATCAGCCGGAGAGTCAATTATAGCCCCTAGTTTGCAGTTGTCTATTAACTTGGTCAGCCATAGTCCTTCTGTGCTTGCCTGTACCTCTGAGAAGTATATGCCAAACAGGATGGGTCCTAGGACTGAACCCTGGGGAATGCCACTTGTAAACGGTTTGGAGTCAGACCTAGCTCCCGCAGCTCTTACTATGTGGGTTCTGTCCGTGAGCCATTTGGCAACCCATCTTGTGACATAGGGGTTTATGTTCAGGCTGGTGAGCTTGAATATAATACCTGAGTGGGGAATGGTGTTGAAGGCCTTTGCGAGGTCTAGGTAGGCTTTGTGGACCACCTTTCCATCATCTATAGCCTTGGTAACTGTCTCAAAGAAGTCCACCAGGTTTAGGAGGCATGATCTGCCCTTAACAAAGCCAAACTGGATAGGGTCCAGTGTTTGGAGGTTCCCAATGTCTCTGTTAATGAGACCCATGATAATGCACTAGTTAGACTTGTAGGGTGATAGGTCCTGAGGCCCATTGTGGCTCCACCTTTGTGGAGTGGAATAACCATTGCTGTGCACTACTCTGTGGGCACATAGCCTGTGGAAAGGCAAAGTTTAAACAGTGTGTTTAGGTGAGGGGTTAGTTCATCTTTGAGCTTGTGTAGGATGCAGCCTGGGACACCGTCTAGTCCCATTGATGATGTGTTTTTGGCTTTGGAGAGGGCTGTTTTAACCTGAGTGTCTGTGATTTTAGGGGCACTACATTCTTCTGGTATAGTTATAGGCCCTTTTGGGCGTGAGAGGAGGGTGAAGTTTGCACTAAACCTGTCTGCCAGGATGTTGGCTATATCAGTCGGTTCAGTGTATTTTGTGCCATTCTGCACTAACTCCAAACAGATCTGAGAATTGCCACTTAGATTCTTGACATAGCTAAAGAATGCCTTGTGGTTATCTTTGGAGTCCATGGCAATTTTTCTTTCGAAGCTAGCCTTGGATGATTTTATGAAGGAACGTAGTTTCTTGCTGATACTTATCATTGATGTCTTACCTTCTTGGGATTTTACTCTTTTCTGTACTAGTTTCCTCCTTCTATTGTATAGCTTGTTTATGGCAGGGGTCCACCAGACTAGTTTCCTTTTCTTGGAGGAGTGAGTCTTGGGTTTGTTTTGGATAGCACAATCCATGCATTCTTGTAGGTGCCGGTAGAGTGCATTAGTAAAGGATTTTGCAGCTTGGACAGCATTATCCTTTAGCATGGGGGCTTTGAAACTTTCCACCTCAGTCTTAAGTAATGTGAGTTTTGCTTTTGAAAAGTTTTTTACAGTGGTTTCTTTGACTGGGGGTGGTGGCGGAATGTGGATATCCAGAGTGATTAGTTTATGGTCCAATATGTTGTCACCTCTGGTGGGGGTGTTGACCAGTTGATCCAGAGCATTTGAGTTTATAAATTCTAGGAAATATTGGGCAAGGGAGCTTGTACTTGAGTAGTTCTCCCAGTTAATGTTTGGGCAATTGACATCACCCAATATCAGGGTGTTTAGTAGGACCTTTATGTTTCCCAGTGTTTCCAGGAATGTGGAGTGGGGGTCCTGGGACATGTTGTGTGATCTGTAGCAAGCTATAATTTGAATAGCAGTTTGGCCCATTGTTAGTTGCACGTGAATGATCTCTGAAGCATCGTGCCGTGCCACTAACCTGGAGGTGTGGGTATCCTTGATGAATATGGATACTCCCCCGCCTTTTGTATTTCGGTGCGGGTTTTGTGGCCGAAATGTATGGTATGAATTGTAGCCTGGTAGTGCTGAGGTGCTCTCTGGAGCCTTAAACCAGGTTTCTGTTACTGCACATATATCGATTTTCTCCATACTGAGGAGTGCCTTGGGTGCATGCATTTTGAGGTTTAGACTTCTGGCATTGAGTAGCATTACCCTCAGTTTTTTGTTAATTGTGCTATTTACGGTGGTGGGTTAGTCTTTTGAGCCTTGCCTAAAAAAGGCACTATGTGGGTGGCAAGATCCCCGGCCAGTATTCAAAAGCCTAAGGGTGACAGGTGCAAGCCATCTCTAGTGAAGCAGCGTGGCTTGTTGAGCATGTCATCCCAGGCTGACAGACACTGGATCCCCTTTGAATGACACCAGAAGCTTAGCCAATTTTTGAAATTGATATTTTTTTCTCTATACCGTGGTATCATTCTTGGTGAGGGTAGGATGCTACTCAGTATCAGGGTCATACCGGCCTGGGCTACATGATCAGAGAGCTCCTCCATGTCTCTTTTCATGTAGTCCAGGGAGGTATGGCTCAGGTCATTCACACCAACATGGACAATGACGAGTCATATTTGTACTTGTTCTGGAGTGACCTGAGTGCTTGTGTTATGTGGCGGATCCTGGCACCCGACAGGCAGCTAACAGTAACCTTCTCCTTGTTCACCCTAGTGAGTGGGAAGTCAGTGTGCCTGACTATAGAGTCACCTATTACTAGTGTGTTTGGTATCTTATTTCACCTTAAGGGCTGTGATTGCGTGGCACACTGCTTTTGTGAAGTATGTGTTTCATGGTTTGTGTTGGGGGGTGGAGGTTGCTTGCATGTCTGCTTTAGAGGTCTCTGTTGCTTTTGCAGATTTTTTATTTAGATCCTCCGAGTATGTTTTCGTGTATTTATGTGTGTTTTTTTGCCGGTGCTGGTTTCATAGGTCTATGTGAGACTGGTGGTGTGATGCAAGTAATTCCCTTCTCCTCTTGACTGCCTGGTCCAGTCTTGGGTTGAGAGAGCTTAGCCTCCAGGTTGGCTGTATAATTGCATCTCTCGCATGCATTAGTGTTTGGTGGAAGGAGGAGAGGGTTGTCTGTGTACATGAGGCAATTGCAACATTGCCTCAAGATGCCCAGATTCACCAGTTGGACCGAAGACTACACCTGAAACTGCCCTTTGGACATGCCTGGATATGTACAGTTAACTGTTTTACTGATTGGCTGGTAAGGTCGAATAGAGAGCCTTGTCCTTCTCTACAGTATAGGGAGGTATAGTGCTAAGGTTTATTAATGCTTGCTATGAGTTTTGAGCAAGTGCCGGGATGAGAAGTGAATGGTTTGAGTGCCTAAGTTGAAAGTTTGCCTAGTTCCAAGGGAAAAATTGAAGAGTAGACTTTGTGCAGTCGGGAATAGTTATACCCTAGCTAACGGGCGCTGCCTTGCACGCAAAATCGAGCAAATGTGGGTTTTATAGCAGGGAAATGAAAGAGAGAGAAATTAGCCCAAAATGGCCAATAAACTACTAATTTATGGGCTAAAACCACTCCTCCAGGGACAGATAGGATGCTCAAAGCTCCCTCTCTCACAGTAAACAGAGAAACTTTCTTCTATCCAAGTAAGGTATGGACAAACACAGATACTTGTAACACAGCCCTGAATTCAGCACTAACCTGAAAACTGGATTATAATAGCTTAGAAAGGTGGAAAAACAAGTATTTTTTTGTTTTTTTGTTTTTCTTTTTCAGAAAATAAAGCAGATACAATTAAAAAAACACTTTAAATGCACAGAAATGGCTATCACACTTGAGTGTGTAGCCTACAATAGTTAAACAGGTAATTTAAACACAAAAACGACTTTGTTAAAGTGCAGGCAGTAAAATAAGTACAATATGTAGCTGAAACAAGCTTTTTAAATCAGAGAAACTCTAGAAAATCGTCATTTTAGGCTGAATTAACCAAAGGCAGCAAGAAAATGCAGAAAAATTATACTTAATCACTCCAAAGTTTCTCTTTTGTCTCTCTGCTGCTGTAGAAGTCTGCAGGGCACCAGGCAGGAGCTTGCTGAGCTGTATACTAGCAAAAAAACCTCACAAATGCGGGTTTTATAGCAGGGAAATGAAAGAGATAAAAATTAGCCCAAAATGGCCAGTAAACTACTAATTTCTGGGTTGAAACCACTCCTCCAGGGACAGATAGGCTGCTCAAAGCTCCCTCTCTCACAGTGAGCATTGGAACTTCCTTCTATCCAAGTAAGGTATGGGCAAACACAGAAACTTGTAACACAGCCCTGAATTCAGCACTAATCTGAAAACTGGACTATACTAGCTTAGAAAGGTGGGAAAATAAGTATATATATATATATTTTTTTTCAGAAAATAAAGCAGATACAATCAAAGAACACTTCTAAGGCTTATGTTTATAAATTATAATCTTGTTTTGCTCAAGTTGCAGGAGTGAGGTGTTGCATTACTAATGTAGTGTGTGCCATTATAGGAGAGGATGTAGCAGCTGGACCTTAGTTGGGGTGAATGTCATACCATATTTGCAGACTTGTAGGAATAGTTGGAATATGCTCACATTCCCAGTTTCTTTTTTAATAGTTTTTGGGATGCGTTAGTTACTTTTATATATGTTTGTTTCAAAAAATGGATATGAAATAGGTTGTAAAGGTCATCGGCTATATAGAATGAAATATGGGAGTAATTACCATTGTGAGTAACAGACTGAGCATTGGGCATAATACTGGTATAGAAAGGCATATGATAGCTGATTAGGGTGCAGGAAAGAGGAGGGAAGTAAACTTTAGCACTTTGAACAGGATGCTGATTATTATGTGAGTGTTCAGTTAGTAAAAATGTAAACAGGATAGCAATAGTGAGCTGGATAGGGTTTAACTAGCTGTGTACTGGTGAAGTAAGAGGGGTCGTCAAGTAACAGTGTAAATGACATCCAGCTGATACAACAAAGAAAGGTAGGAAGTGGTTAATGGTGTGTGAAGGAAGGCCAAAAGTATAGATTATAGGCTTTTTAATGATTGGTAGTAATGTGATTGGTGGAGATTAGCTTATGATGTGTAGATGATGTGGTTTTGAGTGGGAATTAGGGGTAGGGTAGGGTAGCATATTTAGCCTGAGCATAGCAGGCTCAACCAATCATGCACTTCACTCGAATGCAGTTGCTCCTGCCACAGATGGTTTCCTATCAAAAACAATCAATGAGGTAGAATGTTTTGTGATACAAAGACGAGTCCTGAATGAATGTGGTCAGTTTGTCCAGTCACCTATCCAGCTATAAACAGAAAATGCAGGTAGGTGTTCTCATTAGTTGTAGTTCTCTGAGGGGTGGCTCAGTATATCTTTGGTTGTTTGATGGTCACGAGGATGCAGTGAGATCAATTACACCATAAAAGTGAACAAATTATTTTGTGAAGCAAGGGAAAGGAGTAAAAGAGTCAATGATCAAAGTTATAATATCTGACATGTGTGACTACATCAGCAGCAAGAAACACAGACCATCTTAAAAAACTCCAGCTTTCCTCCATCGTATATCACCTACTCAAAGGCGATCTCTGCCTAACATACAAAGCTATGCAAAACCCAGAGCTGTTGGGCATGCTCCACTTAAAGAAATCCCAATCCCTCCGAGCTACATGCTCTAGGGACCTAAACCTTGTCACCCCAATAAACAGAACATGTTGGAGTGATAGAATCCTGTCCCAGAGACTTTCCATACTCTGGAACAAACTACCTATCTATATCAAATGAAGCTCCTCATTAGCACTCTTCAAGAAAAATCTTGATGATTGGATGGGAAATAGGAAATTCACCCTGGGGATCACTTCTGTGACTCTGCTTGACAGGGGCACAGGAAAATAATTTTCTTGGGTGGTGAAAGCCGGGGTACCTTCTTGGCTAGGCTTATATAAGCCTAGTACCCACCTATGAACCTATGGCTGCCAGCCTCGGTAGCTCCAAGATGATGAGCATCCTAGGCATTTGCCCTTTTTGCCCACCCCAAAGTCCCAGTCCCTGCTTCAGTCCAATATAGTGAAGCATTACTGGGGCAAGCAAACTTAATAAGAAATCAGGCATTTTAAATATATACAGATGGAGATGGACAAATTAATATGATGGGCTAACTTAAAGGTACATGGGTTACTGCATTATGACCCCAAGTGAAGAAGCAGTCAAGCTGATTAATATCCATGATGCTCTTGGAGTTAATAAACTGGTTTGTTCAAAAAGCAAGGATAGTCAAAGAAAGTCAAGCCATAACAGGTGCTACACTTATTAATGAGTAGTGCAAAACAAGCATTACAGCTTGTGCAATGATGAGTCAGCTAGTGGATATAGATGCTAGCATGAGGCTGGCGAAAATTCCAGATATTAAATAGTAACATACTGCTGTGTGGTATTTCTGGCTTTGGAAAATTCAGAAGTACAAAATATGGGTAGACCAAAAAGGCTGTTTACATATGATATATTAAAAGTTATTTTAGTATGTCTTAAGAGGACTTCTTGGTCTGAAGCAGACTGTGGCCTTATTATAGCACTGACTCTTTTAGCACATCAAAGTGCCATTAGGGCCAGTGAAATTGTGAGTTGTAAAGTTGGGATAGACAATCAACCTTTCCAGTGGAAGACCACAGGGTGGATAGAGAACGTGATAGCCTCAAGGCAAGCAAGAAGTAAAAATGACCAAATAGAAAAGGGCAGCCACATATCATTCTAGTCATATGGAGATAAATTAATTTAATTTTATTCATATTTTAATCAATTAAGTGAACTTTCCGTCTCTGACATTTTTCAGCCATGATCCAGACCACAAGAGTAGGGGTAAATCAACTTATAAGGATAATATAAAGTAACCACAAATCTAGCATGGTTTAGGAGGAACTTGAGTATTATCAGAAAACTGACACAGGCATGCAAACTTCTCACAGTGACATGGAGTTAGGATTGAACCCAGCCCATGGAAATGTGTGCTAGAGTTCATAGCTACTGAGTCATCCTGCTGACCAAGTGTTCAGTGATATCTTTGGAGAGGTGAAGAACAAAGCCTGTGGAATGAAGTCACTGCATGGCCCAGTTTCAGATATTTTGATGGGAGAGTCATTATAAGAAGGCAAGTGCACCAGTTAATACTTTGGGCTTTGAGGCTTCAAGGTTTCTCTGCTAGCACCATTGGCCTTCAGGGTCCACGCAGTTGGGAAGAAATAGATTTGTAAGTAGGAGGACACCATGAATGCTAGCTCTAACAGCAGGGAATGGAAAATGTAAGGTGGATGGGAAGTAAGTTTACACAATAAAAAGGTGAGGGAGGAGAAATAAATAAAAAAAGAGGCAGGAAAAGGTTGGAAGAAAGGATTGTTGTACATGCCATTGTATTGCTCAGTTAACTCTATTTGTAATCCTGAAAGTCGGACTTGATTTAGAATTTAAGTACTTGGGCACAAAAATATTTACCGGGCAATTTATCATAACAATAAAAGGCTTGGAAGGTTGCTCTGAAAGTCTGATCTGGCAAAAGGATGTCATATATTTTCATTATTTACATGGCTTTCAGAACAATTTTGTAAATATAAAGGAACTACTGTTACAATACTGCATAACTTAGAAACAACAGAACTGACTGTGTCCTTCAACTCAAAGGAGAACTCTGAAAAACACAGGAGCTCATGTAGTGAGGTTGGAAAAAAACACACTTCTGCTTGACAGTGTGTTTTGTTTCAGACCACACTGTGAGCTCTCGTGTTTTACTGCATAACTTACTACACTGTGAGCTCTCGTGTTTTACTGCATAACTTACCACACTGTGAGCTCTCGTGTTTTACTGCATAACTTACCACACTGTGAGCTCTCGTGTTTTACTGCATAACTTACCACACTGAGCTCTTGTGTTTTACTGCATAACTTAGCACACTGTGAGCTCTCGTGTTTTACTGCATAACTTAGCACACTGTGAGCTCTCGTGTTTTACTGCATAACTTACCACACTGTGAGCTCTCGTGTTTTACTGCATAACTTACCACACTGTCAGCTCTCGTGTTTTACTGCATAACTTAGCACTCCTTTATTTGCTTAGAACTAATCCCTACATCCATTTAATATGATTTTACATTGCTTGCAGGAGAATATAAAGACACCGGGTTAGTAAGCAATAGGAGGTGCTAGCTAGAGACCTCGGACCATTTCTCTATGATCACTGCGATGGGGTATACCTCCATGATATAGCAAGGTACACATTTAATGGGATTATATGGTCATCGATGGATGAGCTTCTAACAAGTAAGCTATTAGTTATGGAAAGAGTTAAAAGAAAGAAGGACATAGTACAGTATATCAAACAACCTGTGTAGTAGTGTAAAATGGAAAAAACCTACATGGTAGTGCTAATAGGACAGCAGGACACTTAACCTGCTAATACGTGGCTTAGGCATGAGAAAACTTTTCGTCTGTAAGGGGCTTGGAAATTGGTCCAAACTGCCAGGAGTACGTTTTTTGAATGTGGGGCTAACCTGGGCAGTAGAGACCAACAGGTAGAGTAAGGATGAAATGCTGAAGCCAGCCAAGTATCTGGTCAGAAAGGATGAGGTCTGACAATAAACTGCAAGACAATGCATACAAAAGGATGTCTAGGAGCCTATCAGCAGTCAAGATACAAGAAGAAAGAATGCTGAAATGGAAAAATTAGACAGAAACCCTTTCAATGCAAATGTTTAACAGGCAAATTATTTATATAGGGAATATCTAATATAAGCTGGTAATACTGACCTTAAATCTAATATGTAAGTTGCAATTAATTCATTAAACTGTAATATTTGGCATTTCATGCTTGAGGGAAAAATTCTGATGCAAAAAAGTTGGTGGTGTAGTTATTTGGGTATGTACAAATAGTATGCAATCTTATACTTATTGTGATGTACTCCAAGCATCTTAAGACATTTCCCAAATTTTAAAATACATTAGTACATGCACGATACGCATGCCCTGCTACTTATTGTATCTGAAGTCTTCATGCACACACACACACACACACACACACACACACACACACACACACACACACACACACACAGCGTTAACATAACTGGCATCTGTAATAAAATAATGAAAATTGAAATGTGTTGAGTGAACCCTAATGAAATCAGTGTCTATATATGTGAGCGAGTGTGTGTGTGTGTGTGTGTGTGTGTGTGTGTGTGTGTGTGTGTGTGTGTGTGTGTGTGTGTGTGTGTGTGTGTTACTCAGTTTTGTGTTAAACAGTGTTTCCATATTTATCACTGCAATATTTTACAAACTGGCTTAAAAACAGCACTAGAACACAAATAGGAAAGCTCTCTACTGCTTGTACTTTTCCACTCTAGTTCTGTATCTCTTTTTAAAACATTGTTATAAAGGTCACACTCTCATTTGCATGCGCACACATACACACAGACACACACACATACGCACAGACAAACAGACACACACAGATATGTATGCACACAGCACATTGTAACTTCTGTAGTTGCTTGTGTTAGCTCTGTTTTTTTAAATTGCTATCTGTAGCTTTGAGAAAAGAGAGGCAAACGGAAAAGTGCAAGCAGAAGAAGCTAAAAAGAAAGTTAATCTGTCTTCTGTCTTCTATTTGTAGTTTTCTGCCCCATTTCTACTTTTCCTTAAGAGCTGCGGTTATAGAGTGGAAAGAAAAATGGTGATCACTATAAAATATTTTAGTAATGCCACATGGAGTTGTTTGCCATAAATTGACACATTTTTTTTACTGGGCTCTTCCAGTATATTAATTCATTCTTTGGAATGTTAAGTTGCCAAAAGGGTTCATTGATTCCACAAGCTCATTCTGTAAGGTAAAATGCAGGTACAGACTAGCATTACTGCAAAGTACCATCAGTTTCCATTCTATCAACCATCATTACATAGTTACTAGATTAATATTCTCTGAATGTTTGCTAGTCAAACCTTACATGAATGTTTAAGTCGCACACCAGAATTATATGAATTGTATAGTTTTTAATGAAAAAATGTAATAGTTACTACCTGAAGCTAATCTCAAAATCAATAGATAATAAAACAGATATAAAATGCATAAAATACATCTGAGATCTATTTGTCACTAAGAAAATTGAATGACAATTATCACAAACAATCTAAATGCATATTTTATGGTAACAATAAACTAGAACGTCAAATGAACTTTTCTTCTATGCCATCCATACTGGTATCAAAGTATTTCCGGAACAAAAAGACAAGTGACTTTTCTGAAAGAATATCAACAAGCCTTAATGCATTTAACTAAAACACATATTTAAATACACAGTTTAGGAAACAAGTTTCCAGTGCAGTGTTCTTCGCGCAGAATGTTCAGGACTATTCATAGGTTAGTACTAGGTTAACTGCCCTTATAGGCCATTTTAAGCCAGCCAATTAACCCATGTCAGAATCAAACCCTGCACCTTGTGTTTCTAAGGTAAGCACTGTAACCATTACGCCAACCTCCCACCCTATCACTAATGGATAGCTCCTACCTGTAAACTACTAAAGTTAAAGAGAAAAATGTGAAGGTGTGCCTCCAGAAATAATGAGCAGATATTATATATTTTTTATATTTTCCTCAGAATTATATGTTTACTGCACCATTGTATTACAAAGTTGTATTGTATGATAACAGCATGTGAACAGCACAAAATGTATGAAATATGTCTCAGAGTTGTATAGTCTGAAAGATTCATAGACAAATAATGTTTTACTTATGATGGTCGTGCTGGCTATTTTCAATATTCATGGATATTAAAATGAATAATAATTAATTATGGTAGCTATTGTCAGCAGTATGAGTGAATCATTCATAAAGATGCAGCCTAGAAATGTCAATACTTCAGATATTAAAAATGAACTTTGTAACAGCTCTTAATAACTATGTTTGCCTATAAAAAGAGATGCTTGTGTCTTCCTTCTATAAAATCTAAGATAAGAATATAGATAATACATTGCCTTAAAGAGAGCACACAACATTTTAAAGACCGACTGAAAACTCCAGAATGGTTTCTGAATGTTTTCAGTTAAGCAAAGCAATGCTGTATTACCGCAGTGAATGGTTACTAAATATGACTAATGTAAATTTAGCAGGTAAACATTATGAAGCAGGAAAAATAGCTCTAATTGGATAAGTGTTTAAAAATAATTCTCATATATCATACTTGATCACATAAAATGTGAAAAGTATATCTCTGGCTGGTGGCAAAAAAGAAAATCTAAGCTACCCATACAGTTTTGTTTATGACCATACAAATCTTGAATTTGTACACCAGTTTTCTAAACCTTCAGTAGCTAAACAAGGCATAAAGAGGCAAAAATTAGATGGATGCCTGAAGCTGTAAGCACTCAAAGGGCTCTTTGTTTTGAAGGACAGATTATTTTAAATAAATTATAGAACACTTTCACTGAATAAACAGGACCCCAGTGGCTTTGGCATGCTGTACATGTTTAATTGGGCCACAGAAATCCTAAATGTCTGGTGAACTGTGTGATCTTCTTTGATATTTGCTGATAGGACCCAATTCTTCCAGTAGAAAACCAAGTCATTGAGGTCTGAAAAGTAACACTACCTAAAGGAAAATAGAGCATTTAATCTGGAATATATTCTTATAATATTTCAAAAACCACAAGGATGGAGTATTCCACAAGGTGAACACAAGGCCGCTACAGAAGTAAATGATCTGCTTTTCATTTTTACTTGAGTTTGATGTGTTAAATGCCCCTAGTGTTTATGTTGTATGAGTCCACTTAAAAAGCACAAAGTATAGGCAGAATCACTAAAAAAAAATGAAACAAGAGGTTAATGTCTAAAGCTCTTTCTACTTTTTTTTTCAAACTGAGCCCACTTCCCTTAAGGAAATAATTATAAAATGTAATTTTCTGTTCTAATAGTATAAGAGGACATTCATGCTGTGATTTATCCAAGGTAATACACCTAGGATTCTCTTAAAGTATAGTAAATGAAATGAGAAGCAAGAAGAAAGATTTGTAGCAGGCTGGGGAATAGCTGAAGCATCAGCTGATGTATAGCACAATATTATGTTTTGCACAGTGGCACTCTGTAGATAGAGTTCATCAGTCTGTGTATAGAAAAACACATGTGGAGACATAAATACATATGTGACTGTGTGCGTGTGCATGTGTGTGAGTTTGTGTGTGGAGGTATACGTTACCCTACATGCACCGATAGTCCTTCTTACGTGTGTGCGTGTGTGTGTGTGTGTGTGTGTGTGTGTGTGTGTGTGTGTGTGTGTGTGTGTGTGTGTGTGTGTGTGTGTCTATAAGTCTGCACATATGCATAAGTGTGTGTGACCCATGTGACCACACTCATGAATGATACCTTGTGATCTTTGTGTGTGCTTATGCATGTGTGTATGTGTGTGTGTGTGTGTGTGTGTGTGTGTGTGTGTGTGTGTGTGTGTGTGTGTGTGTGTGTGTGTGTGTGTGTGTGTGTGTGTGTGTGTGTGTACGTATGTGTGAATGTGTGTATGCATCTGTCTGTAGCAATAAATTCTTGCTGACTTAGTCGCACCAATGTAGAAAGTTTCTATGTCCTTCCATCTACCATCTATTAAAATAATATTAGGTATCTTGTTTTCCTTTTGATAGTTACAGCTGCCTTGATGCACTTAACAGTAGCATAAAAAGTTTCTCTAGCATATATTCCACATGTGTTTGCAGTATCATGGCAAATAAGTTGTTTCTTTTGGTTACCAATTGTAATGTGGAGACTTAATGGCTAAGAATTCATTCTTAAATATATTGTCTAAGACTGCCATTTCATACAATATATTCCTTTCTCTGAGGTATGGCAATCTTGGAAGTCATATATCTAAGTCTGAAGTACATAGTAGTTTAACAGAGAAAAGTGGTATTCAGCATTTGCTTTTCTCCTCCATTTTTTTTTTGGTGTGCTTGGACTGTCCATTTTGAATCCTGACATTTAAACAGAGAGCCATTTCTTTCCCATCTGTAGAAGACATCAGCATTGTCCATCAAGGTTCAGTGTAAAGAACCCTCCTTTTTTGGCCTTCAATTTTCAGCTTTCCAAGCAGAGTCAAAACCTTTGGAAAGCAAAGTTTACAAATCTCTACAAATTGAGGGTTATTTTTAAGTCACACTGTGACACCCAAACCCTGCAGAATAACTGTTAATAGTAAATTCTTGGTATACAAAAATTGGATCAAACTAGATGTTAAAAGGTGTAATATCATCACATTTGGTAGATAAATGCCCTTCATGCTGTCTGGACAACTCACCACAACAAAACTATATTCAAAGATCTAGGAACCTGGGTTGATTAGTTTCCCTCTTTTCACCAGTCCTTTTATTTAGAACAGGTAATAGACAAAGAAGTATCATCAAGGCCTAAGGAGGCAATCACACACTTATACCTAGCATTGATGAATGGACCTTCAGGATTATATCACTAAACATATCAAACAATTACTACCCAAAGGTTCATAATCAAAAAAGGTTACAAACCTAAATTCCTTGAGCTATTAAGAAAGGCTGGCAGCTGTATCCCTCTGTTTTGTGTGTTATAGTTTTAAGAGATGATCTTTGTCTTTCTTAATGAGCCATTACACTCCAGCAGATAAATAAAATTCAGTGGAGTGACATGAATATAACCTAGCACCTCTCAAACGTCTGGAATACAGTTCCCCTGCATGTTAAGCAGTATAGTCAAGCTACTCTTTGAAACATAACCTGGATGACTGGATTG